>NC_056735.1:1345112435-1345174258 GCF_019279795.1 Protopterus annectens | reverse complement strand
GATTATCGTCAGCACAGCATTGACTTTGGACGCTGTACACACCTCTGCGTTTTAGCAGTTTCGTCACGTCCCTCTTCTGCACAGCCTATTATTCCATCTACTGTCGATGTTTGTATGTGCACATTCCTATTATTTATGTCTACAAATGGAATGCATGTGTTACGGAGAATGTACTTCTACATATTGATGTCTGCATGTGTGTATGCATATATACCTATTATGAACTCGCTGACCTCCATGGGGTGGTCCAATTAGAACCGGGCCATCCAACCATGGCATGCCTGGATCCATAATTTCATACCCATAGTTCATCCACCTCACCCTTGTTCAACTTACACGCGTAACTTCCATTATCCACTTGTTATTGCAGCCATGACACACCTCCAAACATTGCCTTCTCCAGAGCATTAGGGGCCCTATGCATATGTTGTTCCACCTCATGTATTCTCAGGCTCTCCTACCATTTAGTCTTTGAACATACCTTCCCTTGCTTGTGTAATGGTCGGAAGACTAAACACTCTATATAATTTTTGGGTAGTCCTAGCAGGGACTGCCCTCTGTCTGTGCGTAAAGTAGACTTAGCAATTCAACTATGTTACTCCCACTGGTAATATCCTGCATGTGGTGTTGGTAGCAGTGCTTTGCTCACTCCTGGCCAGCATGATATGGCATACGCTGACAGCACTCCATGATACTATAGATGCTGTTGATTCCCTTCTCATCCCTTGTCTATGCCTTATTGTTACGACATTCATTCATCATATATATCTATATATATATATATATTACATCTGTACTTACTCATATACATTTCCTGTGCTGGGCGCTGCTTTCACCCGTGCAAGCGCACTCACATATGCTTACTGTTTGTTATATATGTTTACTGCTGCTTATTTGTGCTTACTTGTGCCTTATTCATTATGACAGCACCACTTTGATTGAAAGGATCTGGTTAAAAATCCCATGTGATACTCAATTTCACTTTTACATGTTATTATGTTGGTTTTACAGCAGAACGACATTCATTTCACATGGAAAATGATATGTGCTATAGTCAAACTTGAACCGTGAATGCCTGTTGGTTAAGCGGATGCTCTAACCACTACACTATTGGTATGCTGCTTCATTTATATGTATACCCATGGTTCAGAGTTATCCGAACACATGCCTCAACACTCCACTAACATAGCAGGCATCCATTCTCCAGTTAGGAAAACCGCACCACTACACATGCGCCATTCCCTACTGCTCTGGACCCGTCCTGCATATTGACTCACTCCAAGTATATTCAGACTTCCCAAGCCTATAGTCCTGGCACATAGGTTCATATGATGGTCAGGGTGTTTATATGGTCATCTGGTTTTAGGCTTGGCTGACTGGGGACTGGGGACTGGGGACTGGGGACTGGGGACTGCCCTGTACCCATTTGAAAGTCAGACTTAGCAAGTGGACAAAGTTAGTTCCACTGTTAGCATGCTCACCTCTGGCCAGCTTGATATGTCAAGCACTAGCTAATATGGGTGTTCCGCTGCTGTTTTCTTTCACATTCATTATGAATGCTTTCTTGTGCCCATGTTTATTCTGTAAGTGTATATATATATATATATATATATATATATATATATATATATATATATATATATATATATATATATATATATATATATATATATATATATATATATATATATATATATATATATATATGTACGTATGCATATACATCTACATGATTAGTTACTTTGATCATACTGTTGAATGACTGTGCTGTCTGCTATGTTTGTGATAACATCAGAGTTAGGTATAACTGTTGTGGCTTAGTGGTAAATCACATTGACTGTGATGTGTAGGGTCCTGGCACTGAGCCTGGCCGAGGTGGTTTATTGTGTTGCTGGGCAGAACAAGGGCCATTGGACAAAGGGTGAGTACAACACTTTTCAGCAGCGGTTTTCCATTTAACTACCATTTCCCATCACGCAAACACCTTCTACACTCTTACTGTGATACGTCACCCCAGTTCACATTTCAATGGTATTATATCATTATACAGCATAAAATTAGCAGGATATGCTCGTATACGGATTACGCGTCATAAATGGTGTATGCTGCAGTCGAACCGGCAACTTCTGCTTGATAGGTGGATGCTCTAACCACTACACTATTGCTGTGCTGTTTCATTTGCATGTATACCCATGGTTCATAGTTACCAGAACAACCACAGCAAAACATCACTAACACAGCAGTCATCCATTCTCTGGTCAGAAATAAACCACACCACTACACATGCTCTACTCATATAATCGTCAGGGTGTTCAAATAGTCTTCTGGTTTTTGGCTTGTCCAAATGGTGAGTGGGATTGCCCTGTACCTGTTTGAAAGTCAGACTTAGCATGTGGACAAAGTTAGATCCACTGTTAGCATCCTACCTGTGGTTAGAGTCGCAGGGGTTTTCCTCACTGCTGGCTAGCTTGATATGTCAAGCACTAAATAATATGGGTGTTCTGCTGCTGTTTTCCTTCCCATTTGTTATGAATGCTTTCTTGTGGCCATGTTCGTTCTGTATATATATATATATATATATATATATATATATATATATATATATATATATCTGTATGTATGCATGCATATACATCTACATGATTAATTACTTTGATCATACTGTTGAATGACTGTGCTGGCTGCTATGTTTGTGATAACATCAGAGCTAGGTATAACTGCCGTGGCTTAGTGGTAAATCACATTGATTGTGATGTGTAGGGTCCTGATGCCAAGCCTGGCCAAGGTGGTTTATTGTGTTGCTGGGCAGAACAAGGGGCCGTTGGACAAAGGGTGAGTACAACACTTTTCAGCAGCAGTTTTCTGTTTAACTGCCATTTCTTGTCATGCAAACACCTTCTGCATTCTTACTGTGATACGTCACCCCAGTTCACATTTCAATGGTATTATATCGTTATACAACATAAAATTAGAAGAATATGCTCGTATACGGATTACGCATCATAAATAGTGTGTGCTGCAGTCGAACCAGCAATGTCTGCTCGATAGGCGGATGCTCTAACCACTACACTATTGCTGTGCTGCTTCATTTGCCTGTATACCCATGATTCATAGTTACCAGAACAAACACAGCAAAACATCACTAACACAGCAGTCATCCATTCTCTGGTCAGAAATAAACCACACCACTACACATGCTCTACTCCCTGCTGCTCTAGACACGTCCCTTATGTTGGCTCACTCCAAGTATATTCAGACGTCCCAAGCTTATAGTCCTGGGGCATATGTTTATATAATGGTCAGGGTGTGCAATTAGTTTTTGGCTTGTATGAATTGTGACTGGGACTACCCTGTACCCATTTGAAAGTCAGACTTAGCACGTGGACAAAGTTAGTTCCACTGTTAGCATTCTACCTGTGGTTGGAGATGCAGGAGGTTTGTGCATTTCTGGCCAGCTTGATATGACAGCACTAAATAATATGGGGGGTTCCGCTCCTGTTTTCCTTTACATTCGTTATGACTGCTTTATTGGGACCATGTTCATTCTTCATGGATATATCTATCTATATATATATATATATATATATATATATATATATATATATATGTCTGTACATACACATGCATATACACCTACATACTTATTTACATTTCCCATACTGTTGAATGACTGCCACTTATCGTCATGCATACCTGCTTATGTCTGCTTGAAAGTGCCTTAATCACCCTATATCCGACTGCCATTATTTTAGGCATCTTAGCAGCCCTTGTATGGCTTGGACCTGGGAACAGAAACACCATAGTCAGTGGTTTTACCACTAAACCATCCGTGATACATTCTGTATGGATGGTAGTTAGGATATATGACTTTACTACAGGCATTCCACACTACTGGCAACAAATATGACAGTCGGTTGGTGTACATATGTATAGTACATGTTAATGTTCATATGTTTCTGAGAGGCATATGTATACATTTGCAAGTATACATATTTATGAATAGGACACATACTTGACAACTACTTATATGCCTGTATGTGTGATGTGTAGCTATGCGAATATAAGTATGTACATTTATAGATATATGACTACATATCTGGAGTTATACATGGCCATGTATATGAATAACCACATCCGGGGGGGACCTGTACTGTTTGTATACAGGGGTTGTGTGCATCATTACGACGAGGAACCTGGACAGGGTATACAATTTGTGGACATGTACTATTTGGAAGATGGCTTTGGGGAAGCTTCTTGGGAACATGTGAAAGGTATATATTCCCAATAATGCACGTGGGGAGACGTGCAACATGGTCATCCCAGGTCATAGGTTCTGCAGGACCGGGTGGAGGCTGAGCAGGGTTGTGGACAAGTATTGCTAATCTGACTTGTGCCCGGATGTCAAAGGGGGTGGACATCGTGTTATGCCACAAAGTCTAATCTTGAGAACAGACACTAATCCCATGAGGGATGTCCAAAAATTGTGGACGATGAACCCCGTTCTTCTGGTTGTATGAAAATGAGGGAGGGTTATGCATGCATGGAATACCTAGTTTGAAAGCCTGAGACTGCCTAGGGTGAGACTGCCTACTAGATGTGTGTAGGGGGCACTATGTGCAGATATGGCTGCTCCAAGCTAGCAGCCCGAGTATGGGTGGTTTAGTGGACATTCAGCAGGGGGGGGGGTAGTGTGCTGTGGAGGTGATGATGGGTATTCAATTATGTATCCAGGTGTGTTGGGAGTTGGATGGCTCAGTTCAGGCAAGACCATTATGTGGGTGTGAGCCAGTAATGTTTCTGTACATGTGTATCTCACATTTTCATGTTCATATGTTTGTGGGATTGTGTTCTGCAGTATGGCCTGTCAGGGTGTATTGGGGATGTGAATATATGTTCTTTATTTTCCTATCTGATTCACCCACTGCTCCCTCATACACCTCCAGTTCAGCTATTGTACATCCGACCCAGTCTCTCCTTGGTGAGTTATTACATTACTGGCCACGGCACAGACAGCAGTACACATTGCGTACTCTACATATCTCTGATGCCAATATGGTTGTGAGGACAACCCTAGCATATTTGGTCTTCCACATGCTGTACTTCATGCACATAGGTACACGCAAATACTTATCTTTCATGACATGGTAGGTAGACCCGGGTAATACCCATTCATCTTTGGGCTGTCCAGACAAGGACGACTCGGATCGGGAATGGGCAGATATTGAGCGAATGCTCTGACCATTGGTAGGGTTGCCACCTTTTCAAATGGCCAAAGTGGGACATTTTCAGGACACACATCAGATTTTACAGGCCGACACATACCCACGGTCAGTACAAAGGACAGAACTTAACTTGTTTGCTAAATAAAAGCTTATTCTTGTAGCAGTTTAGTTGCTTATTCTGTTTCTTGTAACATTTAGGTATTTTAGATACATAAATAACTATTTTGTGCAACTATTGCATAAACTGTGAGACATAATTATGTCCTACAGTCTCAGGACATTTGCCATTTTTAATATTTTTTGTCAAGACACAACTGCCTAAAGAAAGACTGTCCCTTGCAAAGTGGGACAGATGGTAACCTTAACCATTGGGCTAGGCTTAGCAAAGGGCAGCGGCACGCAAACACGCTGCGTTTTGCTTCCACTTGGTATAACAATCAACACTACAATGAAATACGGACACGGGGTTTTAAATGTCATTGTTTGAGGGACGGGGGCTCAAATTTCAGCTACGTGCTTTTGTGTTTACTTTTTATTTTGGTGTTCGCAGAACTCTCTTTTATGCTCTGCATACATTTCAGTATCCATGGACCCTGACAGGAGTGATTACTATTAGAGGCAGGCTGTACTAGTTAGCATTTTAGTTTGCGTGACTGTAGCCGACATGTTCACGCCTCCGTGCAGCGCTTAAACACGCCCCCTGCACTTGCACACATTTCCTGTGGACGTGGATGGTGCGGCAGCGCACCTTCATTAATATGCATATGGTGCTGCTGCACCAACTCTATGCTGCATGGTCAGTGCAAGGCTAATGCTGTCCTTGCGCCGAGCTTCATGAATCCCGGGGTATGTCTTTGGTTCAGCTGCATATCCTTAACGTCAATCTAACACCTCCTGCAGAATGAGAAACTTTCTGAGATCAGCAACGGCTTTAGTGCCCAATTTTCTTGCAAGGTAGTTATTAATTAATTGAACCTGAAAACTATGGTTTATCTACTCAGTAAGTTGTATGCCTTCCTCCCAGAGCATGTAAAAAAGAGGTAACATTTTTCCCTGCTGCAACACCATCTGACCTGAAATTTTACTCAGTTCTGTCAGTATACATTGTCCAGTCATCTGTTGCAAGGCAGCAGTCTCTCTACATTCAGCACACCATACCAGCTGTCATGACAACATGGATTCCAGGCTAGTGAAGGCATCAGATGATACAGTACATTGAATATATTCCTAGGTCATGATAGTTGCATTCCAAGATGACGCTAGCAGACTCAGTCATCCCAGTATAACCTGCTTTATGATAGTAGTTTATTCTTATTGCTATTGTAGTGTTTTCTCACTCTGCGATGTCACAACCCAACTTTAGATCAACACAGGGCACAGAACAATGTCCAGTCAGCAAGTCACTTTATCCAGCTCTACCTTTTAGGGAAAAACCCACCTAAAAGAACAGGTAGACAAAAACAGTTTGTCACGCACAATGCTTAATCAACAGCAAGATATCAATATATACAGGAATTACCTGGCTGCATTTATTGACCAAAATAAAAAACATACACACCACACAAGCAGCTGTCTTTAAGATACTATAGTTATTCACAGTATTGGGTAACTAAATAAATGCTGCAGGTAATTTCTTGCTCCCTGTCTTCAAATGATGCAGGACCAAAACGTTATTCATTTATTTCAAATGCAACAGCTACACAACACTCATGAGTCATAACTCAATAGGACATTACAGTACCAAAATATATCCAAACCTAAAACATCTAATGACAAAAACAGTGTAGAGTACCTACATGAGGAAAAAATGTAAACATCAATCTAGTCAGTATAAGAACAAAGAGACTGGGGAAGGGAATTAATACTCTAGAGGCAAAAATAATGTCAAACAACTACTGTTAGGGTGACTAGAGCTTATACAATTATACTATAGAAATTTAATTTTCATTACATTTGTCTCTACAGCCCTTACATTTAGGTAGACTATCACATCATAGAGACACACAAAGGTGGGGTGGGGTGGGAGGAGCTCGGGCAGCTGTTAATAAAGGGCCAATGCACCCAGCACACACAAAGATAGTCTGATAGTCCAATATGAAATGCCTAAAGCAGGAATAACCCATTAGCTACTGAGTCCTCTTCCACACAAATATCCTTTCCTTGATAGATTAAAGTAGACCATATTAATAGCTAACCTTTTGGCAAACCATATGGAAATTTTCTTTTTATCCAGGCCAAGTGCCCAGTTTATACTTAACAAATGATCAGTGCTGATAAGATTCTCTAATGGTTCAGATGTATAGAATGTTAACTATTTTTGTCAACAAAAAAGTTTTTTCACCGTAAAGGGCAGACAAGTGGATAAGGTCACCCTGCCACAATAAAAGTTATATACAGAAGGCATACCTCAATACCTGCAGTTTTGAAATTCTTACCACTAAAGGAACTGCCAGAAAACACTATCTTTTAGTAGAGAATCCCAAAAGAACAGAAAAGGATAGGCCAGATTAGACTTAGACTTAGACAGGTGCTCTCCTGAATACCAGCCCTAAAGGGAAAGGGTGACCTTCTCTAAAAGTTTCAAATGCAAGAGTGATTAGGAAATGAACAATACATGACACTGCCAGGAAAAGGCTAGCCATATGGATCTAACAGTATAACTAGGAGTGAAGAGGAGAGTACGAGTCTGTCCTTCAGCTACACGAACAGATCTATCCTACAGGAGAAGCAGAGACTACACTACACTCTGTAACAGTCTAGTTTTATACTTTTGCTGTTGTTGCTAAAATAAAACTCATAGAATAACAGGAAGCAAACAGCATATCTCCTGAGCAATACCTCTAAAAGAATATTATTTATTTATTTATTGACATTTGTTAATCGGGTTAGTCCAGCTGGGCGAGTAGCCCATTTTTAGTGGAGACCTGAGGGGAACAGCTCCAGTTACAAAACAGTTTACAGTATAATAAAATTTCACACACCAAGGTAGTACAATTACAAATACAGCAGGTAAAAAAAAAGTAGTGAGCAACATACCCATAATAACACACAAGTAGCACTACAGATAAATAGCAAAATCAACAGCAAAAATTACGCTATCAGTATTTAGAGACTGCATTTACCAGAATAAGTACCAGTTAGGTTAAGCAGTGAAAAGGCTGAGACGAGTGTGAATACACTTATGATGGGAATGAAATACAATAGTGTGGAGGAGTTAAGTAGGGTCCTGACATGGGCATGTCTTGGTGTTAAGAAGATAAAGTTTAAGCTCTTTTTTAAAGTGTAATGGTTGGGTAATGGAGCGTATGTGTATAGGAAGTTTGTTCCAAGCTTGGGCCATGGAGCATGTATAGAGTAGTTTGCCCACATTTTTCTTTGGTTGGTAGATATTCAGAAGTTGCTGGTTTGAGGTGCGGAGGGTCCTAGAGCGGGAGTAGGGGGATACCAGGGAGGAGAGAGCTGGGCAGGAAGATGGTTTGTATAGTATAGAGTATATTATTTAAAACTGTGATAGAAGGAGTTGGGGGAGTTCAAGCCATTGGAGGGAGTTGAGTGCAAGGTAATGGTGTAAATTGTAAGGGGAGTTAGTGATAAATCTAGCTATTTTATGGTATGTTTGTTGAAGTTTGGACAAGGTTGTGGACTGGATGGTGGTTAGGATTGGGGCAGCATATAGAAGGGAGGGGAGGAGAAGTGCCTGTGTAAGGGAGATGTTATAAATTTTTTGTTACGATAAAACAAGCCTAAATTTTGATGAGTTTTTTTATACATTGGAGTATATGTAAGTTAAATTTGAGTTCATCATCAGTGATGGTGCCTAGGAGCTTTGTGTGGCCCTCTTAAAAAGAAATCTTGATGAGTGGATGGACAATAGGATGTTCACCCTGAGATCACTTCAGTGGCCTTGCTTGACAGCGGGCACTGGGAAGTAACATTGGGTGGCATGATGCCAGGGAATCTTCTTGGGTTAGGTTTATATAGGCTCCAGGGCCATTAGCCTAGTACACACCTATGAACCTATGGAGTGCAGGTTGTATGATGGTGTTTTTGAAGGATGTGATAACAAAGGTGGACTTATGATGGGAGAGAAAATGGGGGAGAAAGAGCAATAGTTTGTGTTTTGGGGCAGGGTTCGGATGTGTAGATTGTCAGACAGACAATTTTTTAATGGAAAGAAAGGTGTCCTGTGTTTGGGCATGGAGTTCAGAGATATTGGTAGAGATGGAGATGAGAGTCAAGTCATCATCATATTCGGTTATGGACAATTGTTTGCAGGATGGGTATAGCTCATTAGTAAAAATGTTAAATAGGAAGGTCCCAAGATGGAACCCTGTGGAACACCTGATGTGACTGGAATGGAGGGAGAGCAGGATGAGAGCCATCTGACAGATTGTAGCCTACCAGAGAGGTAGTTAGAGAACCAGGTTAGGGAGGCAGGAGATAAGTTGAGATTGGATAGTTTGGACAGCAGTTAAGAGTGAGAGATGGTGTCAAAAGCTTTAGAGAGGTCAAGGAAGCGACAGGATATGAGTTGGTTATTATCATGGGCCTCAGCAATAGTGTAAGCAAATGATAGGAGGGCAGTATCTGTGCTTTGGCTTAGCCAAAAATTATGTTGAGTAGGAGTAAGGAGGTTTTGTTGGAGTAGATAGTTGAGAAGCTGTGAGTGAATGCATTGTTTGAGTATTTTAGATAGAGGGGATAGGATGGTGATGGATTTGTAGTTGGAAGGGTCAGTAGAGTTTCCCAGTTTGTGCAGGGGGATGATGAAGTAGGATTTCCAGATGAGACGGACTGTTGCTTCTTGAATGGATCTGTTGATTAGTGTGGATACAGGATAGGCTATAGAGCAGCTAGTTTGAGGAAGGTAGCAGGAAGATTCTCTGTGGAGGGAGAGCAGGGTTTAAGCTTCAGAAGAAGAGATTTAATGTAGGAAGTGGGAACAGGTTGAAAGGAGAAGAGATTTGTGTTGAGTAGCTTAGAAAGGGTAGGGGGAGCAGTTGTGTTGGAGCTGGAGGGTGTGAGTTTTTTAATTGTGTCCATGAAGTGTTTATTGAGGAGAGTAGCAGTTTCTAGAGGGGGTTTATTTGGGAAAGGGGAGGGATTGGAAGGGCAGCCTGGACAAAGAGTTTTACTTAGAGTAGACCAAAACCTACCAGGGTTGGATTTGCTATTGATTTGTGGAGAGTTGTAGTATGATTTTTTGGTCTTTATTTATTTGTTTCTTTGCAAGATTCTGCAGTTCCCTGTAGTTTTGTAGTAGAGGTAATTCTTTTGTTTTGACCCAGGCTTTCCAAGCACTGTCTCTTTTGTGCATTAGAGATCTAGTATCCTTAGAAAGCCAGAGGGTATAGTTAGATTTGATTCTAATTCTCCTAAAGGGGGCAAGGGAGTTTAGGGTGTCAAGAAGATACTGTTAAATTTACCCACTGTGTCATCAAGAGGGATCTTCCTGAGGATGGACCAGTCAATATTAGCAGTATAGAGTTAAATTGGGAGATATTAAAGTTGGAAAGTTTACAACAGTCTCTGTAAAGGTGTTATTTGGGTAGTTAGGTAGAGTGTCTTAGAATGGAAATAGGAAGATGGTTACTTAAGGAGTCTGGTAGGGTAGATGGATTATGATAGAGGTTGGGGGAATCAGTGAGGATCCAGTCAATAGTAGAGCTGGAAGAGGAGGTTTTGTGCAGTCAGATGGAGGAAGTTATCAGCTGATGGAATCCCTGTAAGTTGATACTAAATTGTGGAGAATCATTTGTAAGATTGGACCAGTCAATGTTAACATCATGAAGTATGAAGGTTTCGTAGTGAATGTTGTGGGAAGACCAGGATAGGATATTTTCCAGGGCTGGGATATTACTTCCAGGGGGGATATATATGGAAGCGATTGTGAATTTCTTGTGTGAGTTAAGATGGCAATTTAGGATTATTAATTCAGCTGGGTGGAAGTCAGGTGTAGGGATGGTGACTGGTGAGAGGTTTAGGCCATCAGAGTAGAGTATGGCAATGTCACCTCCTTTTTTCAGAGTCTATCAGAGTGGTAAATATTATAGACAGGTGGAAGTAGTTCACTGTTTGTGATGTGTGGCTTTAGCCAAGTTTCGGATAAGGTTAGAATGTAAGAGGAGGTGTGGGCTATCCAGGTGTGTAGCTCAGTGATTTTGTCAGTGGTACTTTGTATATTTAGTGAACAGATGGCTAGGTGTTTGTGTAAGGAAGTGGGTTGATTGGGAGCATGAAGATGGCTTGAGTTGTGAGGAGAGGGGGAGGTAGAGGGAGGCTTGTGGGTTGTGTGGCTGTTGTGTGTGGGGGGGTGGCAGGGTTGGGGTGGATGCCTCCAGCGAGAAGTATATTGCTAATGAAAAATGTAATTGGAGTTAGAGGTAGGAGTAGGTTGTAAGATTTAGTTTTGGATTTACAAGAGAGGGGATAGATCTGTAACATATTAAGTTTATGAAGACAGGTAGTAGAGAAGTTGAAGAGAGATGGGGAGATAATTAAAAAGTGAGCAGTAGGAGGAATTTCAAGGATACATGCGGTAGGAGAGATTATATAAGGATAGGAAAGGTTAGTGTGATAGGAGGTTAGAACAGAGAGAAATATAAGAGTAGGAATGGTAAAGAACAAGAGTTGCACCACACAGACACCACAGCCAAAGAAATGAACAGTGCCTCTGGATCCAGAGGCCTACAAGAAACTCAAGAACTATGGACAGCTATGAGCTAGGTGTAGAGCAAAGCAGAGTGCGATCAGTGAGATAAGATAATTCCAAAACAAAGTTCCATCAAGCATAACTTCCAAGCAATCAACAGCAAAGCAAGGGAAATAATCTGTCTTGCTGATCAGCTTGTCTGAACCTGGAGTGTAGCAAGGGCAGAGTGAAAGGAACAACAGCCCCAGGTGCAAAGTGTTGCGGAGGTGCAATCAGCTGATCCCAATTGCTCTTTAATATAATACTGGCTTTCAAAAGCTTATATTTCACTTGCAGACTAAACTGTAGCAACTGCTTGTTACTTTGTAGCAAATAGTTTGCTACAGTTTAAAAGTTAAAAAAAAAATTAAAACCTGAGAGCTGTAGCACTCTGTGTAGACAGTGTATAAATGGAAGCAACTATTTGCTACATTTGTAGCAAGACGTTTGCTACAGTTTAAAATGAGTGTTAATAAAATATGTTAATATGTTAAAGGAGTGTTGGGGCAAGGCACAGAAAAGGGACTGGAATAGCTGGGCTGTAGGGAGGAGGGGCATGTCATGCATCTGGTCACCTAGATAGTGTGCCAGTAGAAGGAATGTCTGTGTTTTTTTTTTTTATGTGCTTGGGGGTGTGTAGATGTAACTGTAGTAACCAATTACATATGGCTTATTATAGTGAAGTGCTTTTTATTTATTTATTTATTTGTTTTGTGCACTGAGGGGTTGGGGCACTGGTTCATAGAGCTACCCTTCTGGTCTGAATCATGCACCCTCCAAGTCCATATACCGCCTACTGGTCAGGAAATTTACTACAGATAGACATACCCATATTATACCCATATTATCTCAAGTATATAAAACCACATTAGTTTAAAAATAAGTAATACAATGACAATAAAGCACCAGAAAAAACTTTATTCAAATAATAACTACTCTAAAACCTCAACACATTTGTATACTGGAGTATGTTATTATTTGAATAAAGTGTTTATTGGTGTTTTATTGTCATTTTACTATTATTATCACGTCATCTGGCTTGCCAAGTCCAACAGAGTTCTTGAACAAAGAGGAAATATAACAATCAAGAAGCTTTGAATGATGCTGCAAAGTTGTTGGATAACAGGACATTGCCAACATGCAGTTTAATAAACTAAGCCACTACAAAATGAACTGACTTGGAGACCAAAAAAAGAGCAAAGTCAAGTCTGCCACCTCACACTATCTTATCTGTTTGTAGTTCTTCCACTTGAAACATGATAGGTCATGTCTAAGGTCAGAAGCTAGACAAGACAAGAGGAGTTCTAGAAATCTTGAGTTGCCATCTAAAAACGTCTGAGTGAAAGGAAAACAAAATAAGCACTACCATCCTAAAACTATTGAATCCTGAAATGGCTGTTGTATCTTCATGTCAGTGGCCTCCTTTCCTTGAATAAAAACATTGCTTGAATAGAGAAGGTACTTTAACATTTGTATCACCTGCAAAAGGAGTAAAGTACCTAACCCTAGAGAGATGGGATTTGAATAAAATCAGAACAGAACAGAGTAAGGAAGATTGTAATACAAAACTGCAGAGATTAATGTCCAAGGAGGGGCTAAAGAACTAAAATATTCTAACATAACTACTTGTGCCAGAGTAACCCACCCTCATAAAAATCAGCCATGGAAACACTGGCCTCTCAGGAAGCGTGCAGGTCAAAGGGTTCCTTTTATTAACAATTTCTTGTCCTGATCCACCAAAGGTAGCAGAAATTAATTCTTAAAAAAATCTACATTGGCTTATATTAGTTGCAGTTTAGTAAATCAAGTGATTGATTTTGAGCCAAACTGGACCGCCAAGCTTCAGGGAGATCCTAAGCCTGATGATCAGACATCTCACTGTAAGGTTATTCTTAAGGATATGCCTGCCTTCTAAACTGCAGATCAGAGCATGTTAAGCAAGGGTGCTCAAGAAACAAGTGGAAAATGTTCTGGCATATCTTCTCATGTGCTTCATTGGTATGGTGAATCATGCCACTTTAGTGTATACATGTAAGAAAATTCAAAGGTCTAACTTCCATTGAGCCAACCAAACATTGAACCCTTCTCAAAACTTCTAAGGTAGTCATACACCCCCCACAGTAACAGTGGCATGGAGAACGATACCACACTCAGTCTACAATTATAAGAGAAACTACTGCATTTCAAAAACCTTGTAACCTTCATGTGTCATAATCTTCAATACAGTGACATGAAGAATCATTGCCACATAAGATCAAAGTACATTTCAATATTAGCACTTTTAACTGAACTATGCAATAACATCCCCACCTGGCATATCATCTCACCTCTGCCATGATTCAGCCATTATCCTCAGCTCTTGGAGAAAATCCACCCCCATATGTTCCTAGCTTCAGCTAGAAATTGAATATGAGGTGTATCCAAGTGCGTGATCCCACCTCCAGAATGGCAACTCCATCCTCCTACCCCAACATTTCATTCACCTGAACAGCTAAGTCAACCAAAGTTACCCAGGCCATACTCAGAACTTTATCCTTCTGTACAATGGTTCTGGCTAGTTTTTCTTCTTTATTTAGCCTTAGCCCTTGTGACAACCCATGGGTGGAGGATACAATGGAGTCAGAACAGAACGGCACTTCACTTCTGTAAGGGATTGGCATCAAAAAGACATACCTGCCCACCTACAAGAGGCATCATATGGTTGTTTGCCCAATTTCCCCCAGGGGAATCAGATTGTACACGTGGATTATAGACACATGCACTCCCTTCCACTCCTGCCTACCTTCATGCTGTGACACACATGTGAGATGCAGGTCAAGCTTAGGTTGGCTGGGCCATACTCAAGGTTTTATCCTTCTAAACCACTGGCACAGGCTGTCAACAACATAAACTACTGATCGAAATGACAAAATAACACTTCCTCCTTTTTATTTTACAATATCACAAAATGGTACTTGTTATAGAAAGCCATAAGGTAGTTAAGCTCCTAAAATCATGACCAATATACAGTGTTGAGATAAAAAAATATTAAATCAGAGGATATTTAACTGAAAAGGTATATAAAATGGATTTATTTACTTATTTTGAGAGGGGCTGTTTATCTGATGTGATAGATCTGAATGAGTCTCATTTAGTGGGACACCTCAGAGAACTTCATTGACAAATAACTTAATAAATACTGACCTGGGGAAGTGAGGGGCAAGTCACACACCACCACATATAGGGCATCACCCTGCCATCATTTACTAACCATGTATGTGATTACCCTACCTTAGAGGCAGTAGCAAATTCCTAGACCATCAGAGAAACAGAACGCAACCACATCACCTGTCAGTTAGTGCTGTGACAGCAGTCAGAATAATTAAGGAAGTGAATATTGGGCAAATGCTGGCTTGGATTCAAAAGATGATAAGACTGCAGAAAAGATTTGCTAAATGTTGGATGGCAGAAGTATGAGGCAGACCACAGTGAGCACTAAATGGAGGTCCTTTGTGCAGTTTTTTAAATGTGCAGATGGATGTGCAACTGCTGAAAGCAATGTAAACTAACTGAAAAACTGATCCTTGATTGGAGAGTAAATAGAGTTAGAGTTAAGCTTTTGGGCAATAGGAAATTCCTTCTCTCTCTCTCTCTCTCTATATATATATATATATATATATATATATATATATACACACACACATATATAACTATGTAGGATGTACCAGTATAAAATTTTGTGATTTTATTGTAGCAGGATTCAAGCTTATTTTTTAGTGTAGTTTGGAGGTTTGTTAGTATGGGGACACCATATAGTAGAGAGGGAAGCAGGCACGTTGTAGCTAAGGTTGCTTTGGTGGCTGTATTCATGATGATTTTATGGCAATAGAGCATTTTTAGTTTACAGTGTATTTTCTTGATAGCATTGTTTGTGCGTTGATTGAATGTAAGTTTATTGTCGATAGTTACTCCTAGTAATTTAGCATGGGAAACTGCTTGTATTTCAATGTTATTTAGTGAGTATATTTTAAAATCAGTTGAGATAGGCTTGGGTGTAGAAAGGAGGAGTTTTGTTTTATTGGGGTTGAGTAATAAGCAAGCACCACTGAGCCAGGATTCTATCGAGGAAAAGGGATCTTGGGTAATGTGCTTAAGGTGGTCTATGTTATAAGAGGATGAGATAATGGTGGAGTCATCAGTGTATTGGATTAAGGAGCATTGGTTGGAGGCAGAGTTAAGGTTATTAGTAAAGGTATTGAAGAGGTGGGGTCTGAAGAAGGACCCTTGTGGTACCTAATTTGTTAGTAAGATATTGTGAGAGATGCCTTTCCCAGTTTACTGATTGTTATCTAAGTAGCTGTTAAACTACTGTTGAGAGGGTATACAGAGCTCTAGAGAATATAGCTGTTGTAAGAGTTTGCGGTGTGAGACTGTATCAAAAGCTTTAGCGAGATCAAGAAATATAGCTCAGGCAAATTGCCCATAGTCTCTTACTTTGTTGATTTTGTCCATAAAGGAGACTAGCACAGTTGTTCTATGTTCAAGTCTAAAGCCATAAGCCATGTTGAGTTGGTGTAAGTAGTCTGTTAGTGATGAGGTGATCCAAAAGTTGTTTATGCATGCATTGTTCTAAAATTTTGAAAGAGGAGATAGGATGGCAATGGGCCGGTAATTAGTTATTTCATTTGATGTCTTTCCTTTGTGTAGAGGGGGTATGACTGATATTTTTGAAAGGGTTGGGATATGGGATTCAGTGATGGGCCTACTGATGAGAATAATGACAGGGTATGCAATAGCATCAGCAGTGAGTTTCAAGTGTTCAACAGGGAGGTTGTCAGTAGAGTTGAGCACGGTTTTAATTTATGTAGTACTCTGTGTATGAGGTTAATGAGTACTGGTTGCAGAGTGAGGAGTGGAAGGTAAGAATCTGCTGAAGAGATGTTTGGGGGGATAGGGAAGAGTTAGTGGTTTGATTTATAAGTGTTTGGGAGAGAAGTGTGCTGTAATTGCTGATAATGCTTGGTGTTGTGGGCTTACTAGGATCTTTGAGTAAGCAGGCTATACTGTCTATAAAGAGGGTGTTAAACAGTTCTGCAGTTTGTGATGGAGATGTATCAGTAGCTGGGGCTAGGTTTTGTTTGGGACTTGGGGGTAGTAGTGATGAGATGATGCTCCAAATTTTTTTGGGGTTGTTTTTATGGTCATTTAATTGTGAGGAAAATCTTTTTTGTCATTGTTTAGTGTATTTTTAGCTTGATTACATAGTTGTCTGTACTTTTGTATATTAAAATCATCTTTTTTGGCAATCCCTCCATGCTTTGTCTTGGATTATTAATAAGTGTTTGTGGGCTTAGTTAACCAGGGTGCATAATTATTTTTTGTTCTTTTGGTTTGGAGTGGGGCTAGACTGTTAAGGGTGTCCAGGATAGTTTGTTAAAGTGGCTGACTGCATCATCTAAGGGAAATGTTTTTAATGAGGACCAGTTTAAGGAATGAAATATGTTTATAGACAGTTGCTGGTTGAAGTTAGATAAATTGTGGGAGGTTAGGTAATAGTGTTTTTTTATAGCAGGGTGGTTGACCTGTATGTACATGCAGGTAGGTGGTCACTAAGGATATCAGGGAGAGTTCCAGAGTTAGAGTATTTACTGGGGTCAGTGACTAAACTCCAGTCTAGTATAGATCCTGGGGTGTTGTTTTTCTCGATTCTAGTTGGTGATGTGATGAGTTGTGTATATCCATATAGGTCAATGGAATTTGATGGGTAGTCAGTCATGACGTTTTGCCAAGTGAAATTGGGGTCACCCATGATGATTGTTTCATTGGATATGTTTTGTGATATCCAGGATAAGATGGATGTTGAAAATATTGTGACCAGGGGGAATGTACAATATTGCAATACATCATTTTTTAGATTTAGTGATTTTTAAGAATGTTATGAGAATTTTGGCATGTCCAAATTTTGTAATAGGCTTGGAGTATGGGAGTATAGTGTATGAGTTAGGATAAATTAGGGCTACCCCTCCTGCTCTTTTTCAGATCTGTCAACCCTTAGTATGTTAAAGCCTGGTGGAACTAGTTCAGTATGTTTTACATGAGGTTTTAGCCATGTTTCAGTGAGTGCCAGTATGTCTGGGGAGTATTGTGATAGCCATGTGTGAAACTCTGTGGTTTTGTTACACATACTTCATATATTTAGTGTAGCAAAAAATTGAGTTTTAGGGGGAGGAGCATTGATAGAAGTGGTGGTAGAATTGGGTCCTGGGTTGGATGGATGTCCCCATATTGGTGTAGGTTAGAGTACTGGGGGCAGTAGTGCTGAAAGTCTGTATGGTTTGAAGTAAGTTGTTTTGAGTGGCGTGATAGAGTAGGCTTGAGGTAAGTTTGTAATATTCTATATTTAGTAAGTAATAGTATGTGTGTATCAAATACGCTAGCAGATATGTTAGAGAAACTGGTTAGCTGCTTTGCTAAGATTATGCTACATGCAGTAGATTTGTTGATTATAAGGATATTTTGTGTTTCAGCTGAGGTGAAACGTGTGAGAAGCAAAAGAGTTAGAATAAGGGATAATGGGAGGAGTTTGGAGGGAGTAAGGTATACCATGTTGGATAGTATTTGTGGAGGGAGTATTAAGAAAGTAAGTTAGAAAAATGTGATAGAGGGGAGGAAAGGTGTTAAAAGATTAGATGAGACTATGGTTTATTGGGGAGAAGTGTTGGAAGTGGTGGGGACTGTGTGAGTATCATTTTCTATGTGTATTGTTGGTTGGTGTGTAGAAGGGAGAGGAATTGAGGTAGGTATAAGGTTACTGAAATGGGGGTGTGTGGGAATGGGGCCAGGGTAGGGGAGCAGAGTGAGCCTGAACTTAGTGAGGGCAAATAGGGCAGTTTGGCTGATCAGAGATCCGGGCTTAAAAAGAAAGACAATCAGTGGGAAAGTGCAGGACAACGCTTGCAGGAGCTGAGCCTGGTAGAGATAAGAGTATCTTAGTTTTTAGATAGTGCAGTACAAGACTATAGATGGTAATTAAGTGATTTAAATAAAGTTTTCAGTTGTTATATTCAATATAGGCAGAATAAGTAAAATGCAGCTGAAAGGTTCATAGGTTCATAGGTAGGTACTAGGCTATTGGCCATAGGGCCTATACAAGGGGTCTATATTAGATCAGTGAACACTTAACAAAGCAAACGTTGATTGATCGACCTTATGTAAGCAAAAGCTTACAATCTCGAACTGTCAGATCAGTGATTTTTTTCCTAGGGAAAAAAATTGCTGATCCAAAACACATACACACAGCACAAGCATACCAAATAAACAGAAATCCACACACATACACCTAAAATCTGACACCTAACCCTACACTAAACTACGCACACACCACTAACTATCCACTTACCTTAACCCAATCCCTAACCGTATCACATACTCACCTCACCCGCTCCCTAACCCTAAGTCACCTAAACCCGCCCTAACCCTCACGTCCACACAATCGCACACATACCTAACCCGCGCCCTAACCCTAACTCACCTAACCCACCCTAACACTCACATCCACACAATCGCACACTTACCTCAATCCGACCCGTAACTTTCCACCACAGCACTGAAAATACCGAAGCAACAGAAATGGACAACCAAATTCTTTCCCTAGGAAAAAAATTGGGTTTCTGTTACTTCGATATTTTGAACATTTGCTTTAATAAGTTCAATCAATCAGCATTCGCTTGTTTAAGCATTCGCTGATCTAATATAGACCCTATACAAGCCTAGCCAAAAAGGTACCCTTGCTTTCACCACCCAAGAAAATTATTTTCCTGTGCCCCTGTCAAGAAGAGCCACAGAAGTGATCGCCAGGGTGATTTTCCTATTACCCATCCAATCATCCAATTTTCTTGAAGAGTGCTAATGAGGAGCTCTGTTTGACATAGATATGTTCCAGATCTGTTCCAGAGTATGGGAAGTCTCTGGGACAGGAATCTATCCCTCCAGCATGTTCTGTTTATTGTGGTGACAAGGTTTAGGTCCCTAGAGCGTGTAGCTTGGAGGGATTGGGATTTCTTTAAGTGGAGCATGTCCAACACCTCTGGGTTTTACATAGCTTTGTATGTTAGGCAGAGATCACCTCTGAGTAGGCGATATGCGACGGAGTAAATCTGGAGTTTTTTGAGACGGTCAGCGTAGGGCATCTGTTTGAGGCCAGTAATCCTCTTTGTGAGGTATTTCTGTGGCCTTTCCAGTTATTGTAGATGTCTTGTGAGGTACATACCAAAAGGGGCATTGTACTCTATAATGGGTCTAATGAGTGATGAGTAGAGGGGAACAATGACCTCTTTTTTTCTGGATGAGAAACCTTTTGTGATGAGGTGTGCCACATAGAAGGATTTCCTGACCACTGTGGCAATGTGATTAGCAAAAGCGAGACTACTGTCCACCTGTGTCCCAAGATCTCTTATCACACTTTCGGTGTTAAGTAAACTACCGCATATGTGGTAGTTCATGGGTATAGAGTTTTTACCAAAGGGGATGACAATGCACTTTTTGGCATTGAGCTTGAGACCATGGCTTTGACACCAGGCATCTGTCTCAGTGAGGCCCTTTTGTAGGATATCCACATCTTTATGAGTCTTGATTATGGCTCCTAGTTTGCAGTGATCTGCAAACTTAGTTAGCCAAAGACCTTCTGTGTTAGCCTGTACTTCAGAGAAGTAGATACCAAACAGAAGAGGACCCAGGACTGAACCCTGCGGTACTCCACTTGTCACTGGTCTGAAGTCTGATTTGGAGTCTGCTACTTTCACAGTGTGGGTTCTGTTAGTAAGCCAGTTGGCAACCCATCTTGTGACATAGGGATTTATAAATAGTTTAGTGAGTTTATCTATAATTCCAGAGTGGGGGATGGTGTCAAATGCCTTGACAAGATGTAGATAGGCTGTGTGAACCACTTTACCCTCATCTATGGCTTGGGTGACTGCTTCAAAGAAGGCGATTAGGTTTAGGAGACATGATCTGCCTTTTACAAACCCGAACTGTGTGGGGTCCAGAGTTTGGAGATCTCCAATGTCTTTGTTTATGAGTTCCTTGATGATACGTTCCATGGCCTTGCAGACCAGGCTCATCAGGCTAATGGGGCGGTAGCTCCTGGAGTCTGTTGTGGCTCCCCCTTTGTGGAGTGGGATAACTGTCATGGTGCATCATTCAATGGGCACAAAGCCTGAGGTGAGGCTATGACTGAACATGGTACTTAGGTGGGGTGCCAGTTCATTCTGTAGTTCATATAGAAGGCAGCCTGGGATGTTGTCAGGTCCCATGGATGCTGTATGGAGATATTAATAATAGAGGTAGATTGGGGGGGGGTATGGATGGGAGAAAAATGGGGAAACTAAGGTGGTTTGGTACAATGGCAAATATGTGAATTGAGAGGAAACTTTTTTAGTGAACACTTGAATTTCTTAGGGTTAGGTATGGATTGGATATCCAGAGGTAAGGCATTCTATTGTTTGGCAACATAGTGGGAGTATAGACTTTGTCCATCTTTTTAGTTGGTTTATGTAGCATTATTAATTGCTTATCTTCAGAGTGGAGAGTCCTAGTGAGTACATAGTTTTGGAGGATGGAATTTAAGTCAGGACAGCTTTCAGGTTTATATAAGATTTTATGAGCAAAAGATAGTTGAAGGTAGTTTAGATGATGTGGGAATTCAAGCCAGTTAGGAGTTCTAAGATCAGTACAGTGGTGTGTATAGTAGTATGTACCAGTATCAAATTTTGTGATTTTATTGTAGCAGGATTCAAGCTTATTTTTTAGTGTAGTTTGGAGGTTTGTTAGTATGGGGGCACCATATAGTAGAGAGGGAAGCAGGTAGGTTGTGGCTAAGGTTGCTTTGGTGGATGTATTCATAAAGTTTTTATGGCAATAGAGCATTTGTAGTTTACAGTGTGTTTTCTTGATAGCATTGTTTGTGCATTGATTGAAGGTAAATTTATTGTCAATAGTTACTCCTAGTAATTTAGCATGGGAAACTGCTTGTATTTCAGCGTTATTTAGTGAGTATATTTTAAAATCAGTTGAGATAGTCTTGGCTGTAGAAAGTAGGAGTTTTGTTTTATTGGGGTTGAGTAATAAGCAAGCACTGCTGAGCCAGGATTCTATCAAGGAAAAGGCATCTTGGGTAATGTGCTTAAGGTGGTCTGTGTTATAAGAGGATGAGATAATGGTGGAATCATCAGTGTATTTGGATTAAGGAGCATTGGTTGGAGGCAGAGTTAAGGTTATTAGTAAAGGCATTGAAGAGGAGGAGTCTGAAGAAGGACCCCTGTGGTACCTTATTTGTCAACAAGATATTGTGAGAGATGACCTTCCCAGTTTACTGACTGTTATTTATCTGATAAGTATTTATTTATTTATTTTTATTTATTTTACATTTGTTGACCGGGCTAGTCTAACTGGATACATGTCCATTTTCAATAGAGGCCCAGGGAGATAAACTCAAATTAAGCTAATGTAACAAGAATAAAAAAAAAAAGTAAAAAAATAAAACATTAAATACATTATTGCTGGAGGTTAACATTGTAGAAATTAACATCAAAAAAGCATATGCACAAGGTTTAGCAAAACAGTAGTACTAGAAGCATATAACTATGGTATAGGGTTTGACATCTGACATGTAGTAGACTAGGAAAGAAAGAAAGATTCAAACTAATTATTAAGATTGTTCAAAATTATACACTCAAGTAAAAAAGTTGGCATGCATACAAAATTGAAATACATGTGCCCAGAGCAGGGTTAGGATTCCAACGTATATACTCAAGGGTAATTACCAGAAAAGAGGAAATCAGAGTAAAGGAGGCTTACTAATTAAGAAGTTATTTGTTGTTATTTATTTCTGAGAATTTGATTATTAGCTTTGTACAGGTTTTTATATGTTTTATTATCCCAGTTTGCACAGCACAGCTCTGTCTGTTCCAAAAGCTGCTTTCAATGTTATGTATAGACAACAATGTTTTTCCTGCTGCTAGTTTTATAGGGAATTTATCATTAATTTCAGTTTTTTTAAATAATATGAACATACACCTTCTAAAATTAATTAATTGTTTAATTAGTGTACATCATGTGACAAAAGTACATATTTAACAAGTGGTTCAGTGTGCTTTTTTGTATTTTGAAGAAGTCAATGCTGACAGCTGACGAAAGCGCTAACTAAAGGTTTCTGGTTTCTGTCTGTGAGCCGTATTGGTCTTATTTTATTTATTCAGTTTATTGTTGTTTTGTTTGTGTTCTCAGTCATGGAAGTGGAGCAGGAAGAGTAAGTGGCAAGGGTGGAAACTAGTGAATGTTCTTTACTTGAATTGAATCATTCTATTGTGAACCTCACAGCACTGATTGAGGTGCTGATCAAAAAGCAATCTGTGAATGGAAAAGGCCCTAATACAGGTCCAACAACATTTGGGCTTACAAATACCATCAATTCATCAGGTTTTACTGAAAATCACGTCTCGCAAGCATTTTCTTTACCTCCTGGGCAGGGCAGCCCAGCAACTATAGTGAACTCGTAATCCGGGCTTACTATTTGCTCGGGAGCAGCAGGAGGCAGTTCTAGGACTATCAATCAAGCTGATGGCCAGCAAGGAGACATGTAAACGCCATTTTCTTACACCAAATGGATTCAGGGCAATGGAGCAGACCAGTGGTGGCTGGTGACTTCAAATCAAAGGGGGGCTGCAGGAGACTGCTGAATGGGTGGGGTCAATGGGAAGGGGTGTGGCCAACTAGAAAGGGGAGGAGCTATGCTCAAAACCACAAAAACTAACTTTAATTAAATATGCTGCCCTGGGTGCCAATCCCTCATTATGAGAGTCCAATCAAGACAAATGAAGTGTAAAAGAATAAAAATATTTCAATGCATTGGCTGCATGACAGCTTACTTAATATCTAGATGGAAACAAAAAGGTTGTGAGGCATGAAAAAATAAATTACTTTTTAAATACATTACTGGAAGGACAGTCAAAATCAAGTATAAGAAAAATAAGCAGCACTCAACTCAAACCACTTCTCTTTGCACTGCAGTTCTAATTATAATTTATATTCAGCTTTATTAAAGTACCAAGTAACATGCTGAAAGTAGCAATCTCTGTGATGCCTCCACTTGTAAAAATGTTTCTTATCCAAAAAACACCTGCTGCCTGACAACTATCTACTTGTTTCATGGGGAAAACATGATCAAAGTAAAAAATGAAAAGCAAACAAGAAACAAGCTCAAGATACATTGCTTAAAGGATTACTGTACAGGTTATGGACCACACATGAATTGCATTCTGTTTAGTTTACGGGTAAAGCCCTCAGAGATCACTGGAAGTCTCCAACAAGTGTAATGAGCTTCTTAAAATAATGTAATCCTGTTCTTTATTACAAATATTGTCATATGCATTTCAATACCCAAGGCTTATACATTATCTAGTTAAGTGTTCTCTGCATGGCAACAACAGAAAGGCTTTCAATGTTGGCAATTCTTTAACAGTATGCTTATTAAAGCTTACTTGCATGTTATAATCTCAGACAAGCTTACCCGATGGTCATTAAAGCATTGCTACTTAAACATAGAGCAACAGACACTTTCTGAGTACTAAGCATAAATCAACAGTACAAAAATATGACAGAAACCAGACCATTCTGCAAAACCAAGAACAGATAAAAAGCTACTGTAGTACTTGTGTCTGCCTTGGATGGGGGGATAGTCTGCACATTTACACTGCATAACTGTTCTTCGCCTTGCTTGGACACATCCAGAGTCACTACATAGGTGAGTGGGGTGCAACAAGTATGTCACAATTTGAAATGTCTCGGGCTGACTGTGATGGCCCTGACACATTTGTCATACCTCTCAACCTCAGAGCAAGAAGGGACAAAGGCCCAAAAATGAGGACACTTTTTAAATATTGCTCTTATAAACTTAGAAAGATAACAGAATAGTAGGTCTTGCATTAGTATGAATTTTCTGAAGGATATGAAATCTGAAACTCAAATGTCTGTCATTATTTTCTAACTTCAGTCTTTAATAATTTACCACTAATTTGCCAAAAAAAACCCACATTTTTATGAAAAATGGACCAAAACTGTGATGCAAAAATATAAAATAGCCACACAATACAGCTGGGAACCTGTCAAAGAAGGGACACTTTTTTAATATTAGTACTGCTAACTTGAGCAGCTGACAAAATAAAAGAATCTAGATGCATTTCTGAAATAAAAGTAATCTATAACTCTGATTATTAATTGTAAACCCTCCATGTTTTCTTCCAAAACTGCTATTTTGCGGAGGGATTATTAGGGGAAGAGCAACATTTTGAGCCAAATTCGGGGACAGTTGAGAGGTTCCGCTATGCCTAATTCTATAAAGCAATTTATTTGCATGTACCTCTCAACCTGTTAATGCAATAAATCTGGACAAGGCCAAATATATTGGGGGAACATATAAACAGTACTAAAAATTGCTCTTATATAAACTGAGACAGTTGATAGAATAACAGGTCTTACTTTAGCATGCATTTTTCTGAAGGTTATGAAGTCTGAAATTCAGTGTGTCATTATTTAGTGACTTAATTCCTAAATGATTTTTCAGAAAACCACAAATTTTATGAGGAACAAACCAAAAATAAGAAGCAAAAATCTATTCATTCTGTGAAAATCTGGACAGTTGGGAGGTATAGTTCAGCTGGGGCTGTCTTTGAGTTTGCCGCCCTTCCCCCTCACAAAATCATGGTCGAATGGAGCCCTCCCCCCTGCAGCCATTCCAATGATCCATTACTTGGCTATTTCACTCCATTTACCATAAACAATAATGTGCATACTGCTTTACTTCTATGATGATTTGGGTTTCATTTGAAAGTTTTATTTTGCATTTTGCAGCACAAACACTTAGACATCTGCTAAACAAAGCAATGCAGTCTCACAATAAAAACAGGCTTAGCATTAAAACTTCTCTGCCCCTGAAACTCACATTCAATGAAACAGCATTGAAACCCACATTCAAAGAAAATACATTTTGCCAGTGGCAGATAAAGATTAACGTTGGGCTGTTTTCAAATCATAGGGCCCTTGCACATGAAACATATATGTGCTCTTTGATACACCTTCCCGATTGTACTAAATTATATTCCTTGTACAATACAGTACAGCTGTTAGAGGGCATTTTAAATTTATTGTTTTGAACATTTTTCCAGTAAACAATGAAACAAAATGCATGCACCAGTGACAAAACTACCCAATTCAGAACATTTCCATCATAAAAGTCTACTCAACCTTCTACAGTCCACCAGTATCAGTAAATATGCACAATCTCTGAAGTAGTAAAAGTCATCTAAATAATTCCACGTTAAAGAAATCTGTAACAATGAAGAGGTTGCTGCTAGCAAACAACTTTATATGTCATTGTTTATTCATCTACAAATAAAGTGCCTGTTGCCCTTGAGGAATAAATTGCCTATGTTGCATGCATTAAAAAAATGATAAGCTAGTAATATCGCCATAGGGACTGTATGGCAAACTTGATAACAGGTTCATAGTTAATACTCTAGGTATCTTTGCCAAAAAGGACTGCAGCATCCACCCACTTTACAACACAGTACAGTATCAGCAATGCATCTATCTACTGTGGGAGTAGAACCCACAGCCTTCTGCATCAAACGCAAGTACATTACCTGTTATGCTATTAATAATGCAAGCAGACTCAGAATAAGCAGCAGTAAAGTTTTGTTCCCCTGCAGCTCTCAGCTCCTTGTAAAATCTACTCGACATGCAGTTGTATCTCTGAACTTTGCAGCACAAGAAATCTGGAAAAAAATTTAATTTATTGGGGGAGGGACAAAAGCCCAAAAAACAGGGACACATTTTAAACATTGCTTGTATAATGTTGGAAAGTTGCTAGAATAAAATGCTGTGTTACCACCATACATTTCACTGCCACGTCTTTAACCCAGGGGACCCTGTGCAAAACAGTCAGAGAAACATACCACTATGCCAAATCAACTGTTTTGTGAAAGAGAGGAAGACAAACTTAAATGGCTACCATTTAGTGAATTCAGTTCTCACCATAGCTGTCAACCTCTTGGCACAAAACACCTGAACAAAGCCAATAATTGGGGAATACAGCCCCCAAACATATTTAGTGAATTCAGTTCTCACCATAGCTCTCAACCTCTTAGTAAAAAACATGTGGACAAAGCCAGTAATGGGGGGGGGGAGGATACAGCCCCCAAACATTCAATGAATTCAGTTCTCACCATAGATAACTCTCAAACTTAGCACAAAATACCTGGACGAAGCCAATAATGGGGGAATACAGTCCCAAAAATAGGGACAAATTTCAAATATCCATGTTATAAACTTAGACAACTGCTAGAATAAACAGTTTTGTGTTACCATGTACTTTTTGAAGAATATGAAGTCGGAAATTCAAATGCCTGTTATTTTTAAACATTTAACCAGGAAACTAGTTTGACTTGGAACAAAAGATAATTTTCAGCAGAGCAGGGCGAAATGCCAGACACATCTTTGTAAGATGGGAGGACATGCAGATTCCACACAGAAGGCACCCCAGCCAAGAATCAAACCAGAGAACCTGTAGCTGTTAGGCAGCAATGCTACCAGTGCACCACTGCACTACAGACTTTGCAAGGAAAAATGTAGATACAGAAACCACAGATTTTATGAGGAAAAGAACAAATATGAGGCAAAAATCTGCAAATTTATTTAAAAATTGTGGTGGATAGGGAATTCAGGTCCTTGTCACCTGCATCCAAGGTACAGGGTTCAAGCCTGAGTATTTCTACTCACCACCATGTGTTCTCTCTAGCCACCAGTATATAGCAACCGAGGCATTTCACACACACACACACACACACACACACACACACACACACACACACACACACACACACACACACACACACACACACTCCAGCAGTATAATTCATGTCATGAAGCCTTCACCTACCTGCTGTAAAAAATGTCCTACCCGTTTCACAAATGAAGCCCCCAATCCAGCCAGTGACCAAACACCTACCTGAAGCCTTTGTCTAGCAGTAATCCACAAACGAAGCCTGTGCAGCAGTGAAAGTCCCGTGAGAGCAGCTCACCCCTCAGTGGTTCTGCCTGCAGCTGAAGCAGTCCGGAGCTCCTTTGTTCTGTGCGGTCGTCACCGCACAGATTCCTGGGTATCTCTCAACACAGATTGCTGGGTACCTCTTTGTCTGTATCCAGACTGCTGATAAATGCAGTCTGAGTTCTCTAATGTGTCCATGCATGCACAGAGGAGTCAGGACTTGTGATTTTCTTTTTTTCTTCCGTTTTTGTTTTCTTGTTTTACAGATTTTTCTTTTGTTTTTTTCTAGGTGGGAGGGCTGCAGTCCAGCAGTCCTATAGCACGAGCCGCCCCTGGAGCAGACGTTCTTGAAGGAAGTAACAGTCGGGTTAATTATGGAACATTAGACCAGTAGATTTATAACTTTGAGCAAGAAGTACCGAAGCTACTCAAACTGCAGGTTGAAAACAGCTACCTAAGAGAATGTCTACAGAGAGAACAAGTACCTAAGGGCCTTCGAACATGGAAGTGCCCTACAGGCTTGGACCATGGATCTGAACTTTATAAGGACTTGGTTACCATGTTTAATAGACATGGTTGTGAACTACTTGAATTACTGGTAAGGGACATATGATAGGAAAATTAATGCACTTAAAAATCATGTTGATGCTTTGAATAGTAGAATAACAGCTGATTTATGTTTTAATTCAAAAATTAATGAGTACAGGACTGTTTCTGTCAACATAGACAAGGTTATTTTATCTATTAAGAGCAAGAAAGTAAAAAAACTTAATAGAGATAGTGTTGACTATGATAGAGGTACTGTATATCCTTTACCTAGTAATTTTAATAGGGGCACTAACCAAAATGTGTATGAAAATGTTATACCTGATCTTGAAGAGGTTAGTGATGAATCTGTTTGAATTTTTAATAATGAACAGGAGCCCCCTTTAGGAGAACCTCTGAGAAGGTCTGAGCGCCTTCTCAATCAGAGGCAGTAAATGGAACAGAGGAGGGGACAGTATTACCACAATTACAACAATACACAGAGAATGGACCCTATGAATCACCAGGATTTTCACTCACAGAGAGGGAGAGCCCAATGGGGCAGGGGGACAAGGGGTTCCATGAGGAGATAGATAGGGACAATGAAGTAAATCATGAATGTTAACAGCATCATTAGTAATGTGAGAAGAGATATTAAAATATACAACTTGACTTCAGCTACCATTACACAGGAATGGGCAGAACTTTTTCAAAGAGGTTTGAATTTTGTCCCTGTGTGGAGACCAAAAGTTGAAAATTGCATTCTTGAATTTAAGCTTTTTGTAAGGAAACTTAATCTCAGGCTTTACTTTGATAATAACATACAGTTTGGACCAGTTGAATTGTGCAAGAAAACAAGCACATTCAACCCACCCCTGCACCCCTTATTACAGATTTACGAGAGTCTTTGTACATCACAGATTAGGGAGACGTTTTTGAAAAATGTCACATTTATTAATAACCTCACTGATGATGAACAAAGTCTATTGTCTAACATTATGGGTAACAAAAATATCAGGTTAATGAAAACTGACAAGGGGGGAGGTTTGGTAGCTATGGATCAAGAGGTCTGTACCCAAAAAATGCTTTTACATCTATATAGTGATACCTACGAAGAAACTTCTATCAGCCAACTTAATATAGACATATAGACATAACACTCATAGACCTATTACTTGACAATCAAATAACACTTGCTGAGTTAAACTATATGCAACAAGAAAGACCACGTACCCCTACGATCTTTGGTATACCCAAGATCCATAAGTCTACCACTGATCCCCCTTAAGGCCCATAGTGGATGCCAAGACATTGAAGACATTTTCTATGGCTAAGTATATAGCCTTAAACCTGAAGGATTTATTAAAACAATTCCCACATATATTACAGGACTTATGGGACTGTCTTAAGAAAATTCAACAGGATATGTACAACGAACATCTTATATTTGCCACAATTTATGTCCCTGACTTATTTACAGTTATTCCACATGAGGAGGGTATCAGTATGTTTTATGATGTTCTTTGCAAACATTCTGGTTTTACACATTCCAGAATATTGATGTTCCAAACAATTATGGATATGATACTTAACAGTAACTTCATTCTCTTTGAGGATCAATATTTTAAAGAAAAGATAGGGGAGACCATGGGGGCATCATGTGTGCCCCTATTTGCTAATATTGTCCTAGCTAAATGGGAAACTTCCAAGGTTTTCACATCTGAACTATTTAAATACTGTAAATTCTATGGATGTTATTTGGATGACATCCTTATTTTATGGGGAGGGACTCAGGAGTTATTGCATGAATTCTTCGAATTCTTAAATAAAAGTACACAGTTTCTACAGTTCACAATGGACATTAATGACGACAGTATACACTTCTTGGACATCACTATCAGGAAGGATAAAGTCAATCACAGGTTTACCTCCTTGTTATACAGGAAGCCAACCTACTCCAGTAGATTGTTGCACTTTTCCAGTGCTCACCCAATGCACCAAAAGAGATCTTTGGTGAAGGGGCAGGGAGTTAGGTTGGCAAGGATAGTCAGTGAAGAGGAATTCTTTCTAAAGGAAATAGGAATTTTAGAGAATATGCCACTCGGAAGAGGGTATCCCATACACTTTCTAGAACCCATACTTCAGGAAGTCATCACAAAGAGAAAGCAAGGCCATTTTTTATCCATATTAGGGGGGGGGTACATAACAACAATAGCAGTGGTAGGGTAGACAAACCACATATTACCAAGAATTCTTTTCACCACTCTATATTTCTTACTTTTAGTCCACCTTTTGGTAAAATCAAAGAAATTTTAAATCACAGCTGGGTACTTTTTGACATGGAACAACAATTTAAAAATAAATTAGGTGACTATCTGGTAGCAGTATATAAGAAAGACAAGTCAATAAAAAACATGCTTGAAACTAATATAACCAATGTGAACAAAGGCATGATGGTGAAATGTGGACATTGTAATCAATGCCCATTCATTTTGGAGAATGAGTCTCTGTACGTTAGGGGTTTTGGTAGGGTAGTCCTGAAGCAAAGGCTTAATTGTCAAAGTAGATGTCTGATATATATAGCGATTTGCCAACAGTGCTATAGTTTCTACATAGGGAAGACTATTAATAGCCTCAATAAGCGAGTTTACCAACATTTATATGGTATTAAAAAGAACAATCTCAAGAATGCGTTATACAAACACATAAAAAAATACCTTGGTCATCAGTTTAAATTCAGTGCCCTTGAACAGATAGGAAACAATGACGGGGGGGGGGTCTTCTGACATTTTTTTAGTGTATTGAAAATTAATGTGGCAGCTTAAGTGCAATGCAACATACCCCCTGGGCTTAATGAAACTGTTTCCATTTCTAGCTATCTCAAGTTAAAAGCTGAATTTCATATGTAAATAACAATGACATTTTATTAAGGACATTTTAAGCTAATAGATTGTGAAAGAATTAAGAGGTTATTTATTGTTATGTATTTCTGAGAATTTGATTATTAGCTTTGTACAGGTTTTTATATGTTTTATTACCCCAGTTTACACAACACAGCTCTGTCTGTTCCAAAAGCTGCTTTCAATGTTATGTATAGAAAATGATGTTTTTCCTGCTGCTGGTATTATAGGGAATTTATCAATAATTTCAGTTTTTTAAATAATATGAATATACACCTTTTAAAATTAATTAATTGTTAATTAGTCTAAGTTATGTGACAAAAGTGCATATTTAACAAGTGGTTCAGTGTGCTTTTTTGTATTCTGAACTCAATGCTGACAGCTGATGAAAGCGCTAAATAAAGGTTTCTGGTTTCTGTCTGTGAGCCATATTGCTCTTTCTTATTTTATTTATTCAGGATTCTATCGATGAAAAGGTATCTTGGGTAATGTGCTTAAGGTGGTCTATGTTATAAGAGGATGAGATAATGGTGGAGTCATCAGTGTACTGGATTAAGGAGCATTGCTTGGAGGCAGAGCTAAGGTTATTAGTAAAGGTATTGAAGAGGAGGGGTCTGAAGAAGGACCCTTGTGGTACCTTATTTGTTAGCAAGATATTGTGAGAGATGACCTTCCCAGTTTACCGATTGTTATTTATCTGATAAGTATTTATTTATTTATTTTTATTTATTTTACATTTGTTGACCGGGCTAGTCTAACTGGATACATGTCCATTTTCAGTAGAGGCCCGGGGAGATAAGCTCAAATTAAGCTAATGTAACAGGAATAAAAAAAGTAAAAAAATAAAACATTAAATACATTATTGCTGGAGGTTAACATTGTAGAAATTAACATAAAAAAACATGTGTACAAGGTTTAGCAAAACAGTAGTACTAGAAGCATAATAACTATGGTATAGGGTTTGACATTTGACATGTAGTAGACTAGGAAAGAAAGAACGATTCAAACTAATTATTAAGATTGTTCAAAATTATACACTCAAGTAAAAAAGCTGGCATACATACAAAGTTGAAATACATGTGCCCGGAGCAGGGTTAGGATTCCAACGTATATATTCAGGAGTAATTCCCAGAAAAGAGGAAATCAGAGTAAAGGAGGCTTACTAATCCAACTAAGGGGTTGTGGGAGGGCGGAATACAGTAATACTGTACAGGGAGTGTTAATCTGGGTTAATACACGGGCATAGCCATTGTGTTTTAAGGAGTAATTTTAGTTGATATTTGAAGAGTGGTAATGATGAAAGTGATGCTAGTTTGCTGGGAAGCCTATTCCAAATCTTCCCCACAGAGTTAGAGAAAAGAGAGTCTCCTGATTTATTATAGGATTTCTGGATGGTTACTAATAATTTATTTGCTGAGCGAAGGGTAGTAAGATTTCTATAGGGGGAGATTAGGTTACTGAGAATAGGAGTATTGTTGGGATGATACAGAATCCTATGGGTGATAGTAAGTTGTTGAAATTGTAGCTGGTTATGCAGTTCTAGCCATCCTAGCTGTTTGAGATTTAGACAATGGTGGGTTCTAAATGGGGAGCTGGTGACAAATCTGGCAATGTTGTTATAGGAGGTTGACAGTTTATTAAGGTTATTTTTGGAAAGATTAGTATAAATGGGAGAGGCATAGAGAAGGAAGGGTAGAGATCAGATGGGTGTGAGCAATGGTGGTTCTGGCTTCAGTGGTAAGGAAAGATTTTAGCCTGTAGAGGGAGCCAAGTTTTCTGTTAACTGTTTTAATAGTTGTGTTAATATGTGTCAAAGTTAAGGTTGTGATCAATTGTTACGCCTAGGAGTTTGGTGGTTGGGTCAGGAGCTATGACAGTACCATTGTTGGACGTAATTGTGAGATCAATTGGGGAGGATTTTAGTGTTGGAGTAAATAGCAATAATTTTGTTTTTTTTTTGGCATTTAGGAGGAGGCAATATTGTAGGAACCATTTATCAATTGAGTTAAATACTGTTTGGGTAATGGATTGGAGCTCAGCTGAAGAAGTGGCAGTACACACTAGTGTGGAGTCATTTGGATATTGAATGCAGGTGTCTTGAGGAATATTTATATTTAGATCATTAATGAATATTGAGAAGAGGAAAGGTCTCAGGATAGAGCCTTGAGGGACCCCAAGCATAATAGGAAGATGAGAGGAAAGGTTATTGGCCCAGAGGACAGCTTGCTGTCTATTTTCTAAGTTGGACTCGAGCCATTGTAGTGCCTGAGTGTCGAGTGAGAGTGATTTTAGTGTGTTTAGAAGTATCTGATAGTTAACCATATCAAAGACTTTAGAGAGGTCAATAAAGAGTGCAGTGGAGTGCTTAGTATTGTTATGATGTTTGTTAATGCAGTCAGAAAAGGATAAGAGAGCAGTGGTAGTACTATGGAAAGGCCTAAAACCATGCTGACAGTCTGATAGTAGGTTATTTTGGAGAAGGTGATCAAGTAGTTGGTGGATAAATTTTTCCATAATTTTGGCTAGAGGAGAGAGTAGGGCTATGGGGCGAAAGTTAGAGAGTTCAGTTGAGTTACCACCCTTGTGAAGTGGTATTATGTGAGAGATTTTCCAGAGAGATGGGATGGAGCCTTCAGTAATGGTTCTTTTAATAAGGATGGAAATGGGATAGGCAATTACTTTTGCTGCAATTTGCAGGTATTCTGCTGGTAGATTGGCTGAGGGGGTACATGGTTTAAGTTTGAGAAGTAGGGTATAGATGAGGGATGTAGGAACTGGCTTTAAATTAAATGTAGAGAGTGTGCTAGCCAGGGGGGATGGGAGGGTTGAGCTAACAGGTGGTAAGGAGTTTGCAAGAGATTGGATGTTTTTTGTAAAGAAGGTATTGAAAGCATTAGCAATCTCATTGGGAGTGTTTAGGGAGAGACCTGATACGGTTGGTGTCTTGGAGTGGCCTGGGTGTAGAAGTCTATTTATAGCTGACCAGAAAGTTTGTGGGTTTTGTTGATGCTTGTGCTGGAGTTTAAAGTACATTTTTTTTGTCAAGAAGTATTGATTTTTTAGTGGCATTTCTCATCTGCTTATAGTTCTGGTGATCAGTTGGGTTTTTAGTGTTTCTCCATTTAGACCAGATTTAATTCTTAATAAGATTTTGTGCCTAGTCTCTTTAGTGAGCCATGGAGCAGCTTTACTTCTAGTGTTTATAGAGCGGGTGGGGGCATGGTATTCCAGGATCTGTACGAATTTGGAGTTAAAATAGAATACTGCTTCCTCAAGGGAGAGTTGTTTTAAGGGTGACCAACCACAGGCTTGAAGCTCAGCTTGGAAGCTTGCAGGACCACTGTTGTGAGGGTGTACAGTGCCCTAGAGAAGATAGTTGTTGTAAGAGTTTGTGGTGTGAGACTGTATCAAAAGCTTTAGAGAGATCAAGAAATATAGCTGAGGCAAATTGCCCAGAATCTCTTACTTTGTTGATTTTGTCCATAAAGGAGACTAGCAGAGTTGTTCTATGTTCAGATCTAAAGCCATAAGCTATGTTGAGTTGGTGTAAGTAATCTGTTGGTGATGAGGTGATCCAAAAGTTGTTTATGCATGCATTGTTCTAAAATTTTGAAAGAGGAGATAGGATGGCAATGGGCCTGTAATTAGTTATTTCATTTGATGTCTTTCCTTTGTGTAGAGGGGGTATGACTGATCTTTTTGAAAGGGTTGGGATATGGGATTCAGTGATGGACCTACTGATGAGAATAATAACAGGGTATGCAATAGCATCAGCAGTGAGTTTCAAGTGTTCAGCAGGGAGGTTGTCAGTGGAGGCGAGCATGGTTTTAATTTATGTAGTACTCTGCATATGAAGTTAGTGGGTACTGGTTGCAGAGAGAGGAGTGGAAGGTAAGAATCTGCTGAAGAGATTTTTGGGGGGATAGGGAAGAGTTAGTGGTTTGATTTATAAGTGTTTGGGAGAGAAGTGTGCTGTAACTGCTGATAATGCTTGGTGTTGTGGGCTTACTGGGATGTTTGAGTAAGCAGGCTATACTGTCTATAAAGAGGGTGTTAAACAGTTCTGCAGTTTGTGATGGAGATGTATCAGTAGCTGGGGCTGAGTTTTGTTTGGAACCTGGGGATAGTAGTGATGAGATGATGCTCCCAAATATTTTGGATTGTTTTTATGGTCAGTTAGTTGTGAGGAAAAACTTTTTGTCATTGTTTAGTGTTTTTTTAGCTTGATTACATAGTTGTCTGTACTTTTGTATACTGAAATCATTTTTATTTGGCAATCCCTCCATGCTTTGTCATGGATTACTCAGGGGCGGCTTGTGCTATCAGACTGCAGGACTGCAGCCCCCCCCCCCACCTAGAAATAAAATAAATAAATAACGTGAAACATAAACTTTAAAAAAAAGTTTTTCTTTTTTTAATGAGTACCAGAACTGCTGCGCATGCTCAGACACACTCAGACTGTCCCACAGATGCCCAGGAATCTGTGCAAACTCTGACTGCCTGAGTTAGCAGTCCAGATGCAGAGCAGGTATTTTCTGCCCCACAGATGCCCAGAAATCTGTGTGGCGCTCCAGACTGCTTGATCTGCAGGTAGGACCAATCAGGACAGAGGTGAGCAGGGATTTGAGCACAGGACCAATCAGGAGTGAGGTAAGTTGAGTTCTAAGATCTTGCAGGGAAGCATTATGTCAAGCAAGGGTTTCCTGCTTTGAGACAATGGAGTTGGACCTGGTTTACTGTTTTTGGACCCATCTACAGGTAAGTGTGTGTGTGTGTGTGTGTGTGTGTGTGTGTGTGTGTGTGTGTGTGTGTGTGTGTGAAATGCCCTTGTTAACACATAGTGGTGGGTAGAAATACTCAGGCTTGAACCCTGTAACTTGGATGCAGGTGGCAAGGATCTGAATTCACTACCCACTACTATTTGTAAAAAATTGAAGATTTTTGCCTCATATTTGTTCTGTTCCTCATAAAATCTATGGTTTCTGTATCTTCATATTTCCTTGGAAAGGTTTGTAGTGCAGTGGTGCACTGGTAGCACTGTTGCTTGCCAGCTGCAGGTTTTCTGGTTTGATTCTTGGCTGGGGTGCTTTCTGTGTGGAGTCTGCATGTCCTCCCATCCCTTACAAAGATGTGTTTAGAGTGTTTCTCCCTGCTCTGCTGAAAGTTGGCTTTGTTTTGTTCCAAGTCAGACTAGTTTCCTGGTTAACAAATGTTTAAAAATAACAGGCATTTGAATTTCAGACTTCATATTCTTCAGAAAGTACACGGTAAAACAAAACCTTTTATTCTAGCAATTGTCTAAGTTTATAACATGGATATTTGAAATTTGCCCATATTCATGGGACTGTATTCCCCCATTATTGGCCTCGTCCAGGTATTTTGTGCTAAGGTTGAGAGCTATGGGAGAACTGAATTCAATGAATATGTTTGGCAGCTGTATTCCCACATTATTGTTTTTTTTTCAGGTGTTTTTTGCTAAGAGGTTGACAGCTATGGTGAGAACTGAATTCACTAAATAGTAGCCGGTAGCCATTTAAGTTTGTCTTCCTCTGTTTCAGCTGATTTGGCATAGTGGTATGTTTCTCTGACTGTTTTGCACAGGATCCCTTGGGTTCAAGACATGGCAGTGAAATGTATGGTGGTAACACAGCATTTTATTCTAGCAACTTTCCAACATTATACATGCAATGTTTAAAATGTGTCCCTGGTTTTTGGCCTTTTGCCCCCCCCCCAATAAATTTAGTTTTTTTCCAGATTTCTTGTGCTGAAAAGTTCAGAGATACAGCTGAGTGTCGAGTAGATTTTACAAGGATCTGAGAGCTGCAGGGGAACAAATGTTTAGTGCTGCTTATGCTACATTTGCTTGCATCGTTAATAGCACAACAGGTAGTGTACTTGCTTTTGATGAAGAAGGCTGTGGGTTCTACTCCCACAGTAGTTAGATGCATTGCTGATACTGTACTGTGTTGTAAAGGGGGCGGATACTGCAGCCCTTTTTGGCAAAGATACCTAGTAACTATGAACCTGTTATCAGTTTGCTATCCATTCCCTATTGCGGTATTACTAGCTTATCATTTTTTTAATGCATGCAACATAGGCAATTTATTCTTCAAGGGCAACAGGCACTTTATTTGTAGATGAAACAATGACATATAAAGTTGTTTGCTAGCAGCAACTTCTTTATTACTTACAGATTTCTTTAATGTGGAATTTACTACTTCAGAGATTGTACATATTTACTGATACTGGTGGACTATAGAAGGTTGAGTAGACGTTTTATGATGGAAATGTTCTGAACTGGGCAGTTTTGTCATTGGTGCATGCATTTTGTTTCATTGTTTACTGGAAAAATGTTCAAAACAATAAATTTAAAATGCCCTCTAATAACTGTACTGTATTGTACAAGGAATTTAATGTAATACAGTCAGAAAGGTGTATCAAAGAGCATGTGTGTGTTTCATGTTCAAGGGGTCTATGATTTTGAAAACAGCCCAGAGTTAATCTTTATCTGCCACTGGCAAAATGTATTTTCTTTGAATGTGGGTTTCAATGCTGTTTCAATGCATGTGAGTTTCAAGGGCAGAGAAGTTTTAATGCTAAGTCTATTTTCATTGTGAGACTGCATTGCTTTGTTTAACAGATCTCTATTAGGGTTTGTGCTGTAAAATGCAAAATAAAACTTTCAAATGAAATCTAAATCATTGCAGAAGTAAAGCAGTATGCACATTACAGTGTTTATGGTAAATGGGGCAAAATAACCAAGGAATGGGACGTTGGAATCGCTGCAGGGGGGAGGCTCCATTCGACCATGATTTTGCGAGTGGGGGGAAGGGTAGCAAACTCAGACAGCCCTGGTTGAACTATACCTCTCAGTTCTCCATATATTTGCAGAATGAATAGATATTTGCTTCTTAGTTTTGTTTTGTTCCTCATAAAATGTGTGGTTTTCTAGCAAATCATTTAGGAATGAAGTCACTAAATGACAAACATTGAGTTTCAGACGTCATAACCTTCAAAAAAATGCATCTTAATGCAAGACCTGTTATTCTATCAACTGTATTAAGTTTATACAAGAGCAATTTTTAGTAGCGTTTGTATGTTCCCCCAATATATTTGACCTTGTCCAGATTTCCTGCATTAAGAGGTTGAGGGGTACATGCAAATCGCTTTGTAGAATTAGGAATATCCAAACCTCTCAATTGTCCCCAATTTTGGCTCAACATGTTACTCTCCCCTAATAATCCCTCCTCAAAATGGCAATTTTGGAAGAAAACATGGAGGGTTTACAATTATATATAACTGTAATGATCAGAGTTATAGATTACTTTTATTTCAGAAATGCATGTAGATGCTCTTATTTTGTTAGCTGCTCAAGTTAACACTGTTAATATTAAAAATATGTCCCTTTTTTGACAGGTTCCCAGCTGTATTGTGTGGCAACTTTATATTTTTGCATCACATTTTTGGTCTGTTTTTCATAAAATTGTGGTTTTCTGGCAAATTAGTGGCAAGTCATTAAAGACTGAAGTTAGAAAATAATGGCAGATATTTGAGTTTCAGATTTCATACCCTTCAGAAAATTTGTACTAATGCAAGACCTACTACTTTTCTATTATCTAAGTTAATAAGAGCAATATTTAAAAATTGCCCTTATTCTTGGGCCTGTGTCCCACTTCTAGTTCTATGTATGGCTTTGTCCAGATTCCTTGCTCTGAAGTTGAGAGGTATGAGTGTCAGAGCCATCACTGTCAGCCAGAGACATTTCAAATAGTGACATACTTGTTGCACCCCACTCCCCATTGTAGTGGCTCTGGATGTGTCCAAGGAAGGCAAGGAGCAGTTATGCAGTGGAGGATCCAAGGTAGACCACAGGTATGACCATGGCTTTTCATCTGTCCTTGATTTTGCAGAATGTTCTGGTTTTCTGTCAGATTTTTATACTGTTGATTTATGCTTCTTATTATTTAGGAAATGCATGCTGTCACAGTGCCCTGTTGCTCTGTTTAAGTAGCAATGATTTAATGAGCATCAGGTAAGCTTGTCGGTGATTGTAAGATGCAAGTAAGCTTTAATAAGCATACTGTTAAAGAATTACCAGCATTGAAAGCCTTTTCGTTGTTGTCATGCAGAGAATATTTACATAACTCGATAATGTATAAGCCTTGGGTATTGAAATGCATATGACAGTATTTGTAATAAAAGGACAGGATTACAGTATTTTCAGAAGTTCATTACATTTATTGGAGACTTGCAGTCATCTTTTGTTGGAGACTTGCAGTCATCTTTGCAGGCTTAACCGTAAACTAAACAGAATGCCAATCTATCATGTGTGGTCCATAACATGTGCAGGAATCCTTTAAGCAATTTATCTTGAGCTTATTTCTTGTTTGCTGTTCATTTTTTACTTTGATCATGACTTCCCCATGAAACAAGTAGATAGTTGTGTCAGGCAGCAGGTATTTTTTGGATAAGAAACATTTTTACAAGTGGGGGTATCACAGAGATTGCTACTTTCAGCATGGTACTTGGTAATTTTATAAAGCTGAATATAAATTATAATTAGAACTGCAGTGCAAGGAGTAGTGGTTTGAGTTGAGTGCTGCTTGTTTTTTTATACTTGATTTTGAATGTATTTAAAAAGTAATTTATTTTTTCATGCCTCACAAACTGTTTCCATCTGGATATTAAGTAAGTTGTCATGTAGCCAATGCATTGAAATATTTTTTTCTTCTACACTTCATTTTGTCTTGCTTGGACTCTCGTAATAACTGTTTGGCACCCAGGGCAGCGTATTTAATTAAAGTTCCAGTTGTTGTGGTTTTGAGCATAGCTCCACCCCTTTCTAGTTGACCACACCCCTTCCCATTGGCCACACCCATTCAGCTGTCTTCTGCAGCCCTCTTTTAATTTGAAGTCACCAGCCACCACTGGGATTACTAGTAAGTTTTTGTGGGCTTAGTTAACCAGGGTGCATAATTATTTTTTGTTCCTTTGGTTTGGAGTGGGGCTAGACTGTTAAGGGTGTCCAGGAATAGTTTGTTAAAGTGGCTGACTGCATCATTTAAGGGAAGTGTTTTTAATGAGGACCAATTTAAGGAATAAAATATGGTTATAAACAGTTGCTAGTTGAAGTTAGATAAATTGTGGGAGGTTTGGTAATTGTGTTTTTTTTTATAGCAGGGTGGTGAACATGTATGTACATGCAGGTAGGTGGTCACTAAGGATATCAGGGAGAATTCCAGAGTTAGAGTATTTATTGGGGTCAGTGACTAAGATCCAGTCTAGTATAGATCCTGGAGTGTTGTTTTTCTGCATTCTAGTTGGTGATGTGATGAGTTATGTATATCCATATAGATTAATGGAATTTGATGGATAGCCAGTCATGACGTTTGGCCAATTGACATTGGGGTTACCCATGATGATTGTTTTGTTGGATATGTTTTGTGATATCTAGGATAAGATGTCTACTAGTATGGAAATATTGTGGCCAGAGGGAATGTACAATATTGCAATACATAATTTTTTAGATTTATTGATTTTTAAGAATGTTAAGCAGTGGTAGTGCAGTGGTAGCATTGTTGCCTCAAGTCAAGAGGTTCTTCCATTCAATTCTTGGCTGGAGTGCCTTCTGTGTGGGGTCTGCATGTCCTCCCCGCGGTCGAGTGGCATTTGAAAGACATGCGTGAATGGGCGTGCCTTCGTTGAAGGTTGGGCATTGGACTGGCACCTTGGCACCATAAAAATCGACTGCCAAACATTAGCGGACTGGCGTTCTGCTGTGGCGGCACCTAACCGGGAAAAGCCGAAAGAAAAACAAAAACATGAGAATTTTAGCATGTCCGAATTTTGGAATAGGCTTGAAGTATGGGAGTATAGTGTATAAGTTTGGATAAATTAGGGGTACCCCTCCTGCTCTTTTGTCGGATCTGTCAGCTCTTAGTATGTTAAAGCCTGGTGGAACTAGTTCAGTATGTTTTATATGAGGTTTTAGCCATGTTTCAGTGAGTGCCAGTATGTCTTCGGAGTATTGTGATAGCCATGTATGAAACTCTGTGGTTTTGTTACACATACTTTGTATATTTAGTGTAACAAATAAATTGAGTTTTAGGGGGAGGAGCATTGATAGAAGTGGTGGTAGAATTGGGTCCTGGGTTGGATGGATGTCCCCATATTGGTGTAGGTTAGAGTATTGGGGGCAGTAGTGCTGAAAGTCTGTATGGTTTCAAGTAAGTTGTTTTGAGCAAGGACTACTGGACTGTTGGTGTTCGTTTTGAAGACCTCCCTTGCCTTCTGGTTTTTCGCTAGTCTGCTTGGCTTTTACATTGGTTGTCACTTGGTTTTGAGCAACGTGATAGAGTAGGCTTGAGGTAAGTTTGTAATATTCTATATTTAGTAAGTAATAGTATGTGTGTATCAAATACGCTAGCAGATATGTTAGAGAAACTGGTTAGCTGCTTTGCTAAGATTATGCTACATGTAGTAGATTTGTTGATTATAGGGATATTTTGTGTTTCAGCTGAGGTGAAACGTGTGAGAAGCAAAAGAGTTAGAATAAGGGATAATGGGAGGAGTTTGGAGGGAGTAAGGTATACCATGTTGGATAGTATCTGTGGAGGGAGTAGTAAGAAAGTAAGTTAGAAAAATCTGATAGAGGGGAGGAGAGGTGTTAGAAGATTAGATGAGGCTATGGTTTATTGGGGAGAAGTGTTGGAAGTGGTGGGGACTGTGTGAGTATCATTTTCTATGTGTATTGTTGGTTGGTGTGTAGAAGGGAGAGGAATTGAGGTAGGTATAAGGTTACTGAAATGGGGGGATGTGGGAATGGGGCCAGGGTAGGGGAGCAGAGTGAGCCTGAACTTAGTGAGGGCAAATTGAGCAGTTTGGCTGATCAGAGATCCGGGCTTAAAAAGAAAGACAATCAGTGGGAAGGTGCAGGACAAGTCTTGCAGGAGATGAGGTTGGTAGAGATAATAGTATCTTAGTTTTTAGATAGTGCAGTACAGGACTATGGGTGGTAATTAAGTGATTTAAATAAAGTTTTCAGTTGTTAGGTTCAATATAGGCAGAATAAGAAAAATGTAGTTGGAAGGTATTGTAAAAATGAGAGTAGGAGAAAGGGATTGTTTTGATAGTAAAGTGGGTTTACAGAAGAGAGGAAGGACATTTTGAGTGCGTTCTGGTGATGTACGAGGTGCTGCTAGAATAGTTGCATGTAGAATAATAGTAAAAAAAAGAACATTAACAGACATACAGCTTATGCAGCAATTGTTTTATGACCAAGACCTGCAGGGATACGGGAACTTAGTGTGCGCCTGATCTTCCGTTTATAGCTGAACAGGAGAAGAGGGTGTTTCTCATATTTGTGTGCTGGCAATTTGCAAGGCTACAATATCTAGGGGAAGAAGGGGAGAGGTTAGTTTACAAAAAAATTGGAAATGGACATCGTGAAAGATGGTATGTGAAAATTAGAAAGAAAGTGAGCAGGAACAGATCATTTAAAAATCTTTATACAGATGGCAAGTTAGTTAGCAGACTGATGAAGGCAAATACTGGAAGTAGTGAAGTTGAATTAAACTTCATCATATTGTAAAGTATGGTAGCAGAAAAAATGAAATTTCATGCGCCTGATTTGTATGTTTACAATATTATAACACAATACCTGGATGAAATATTTATCAAATTAGTTTCAAATCTATGGAAAACGTGGAATCTTTGTGGAATGGCTCTTTATTAGACATGTGTGCCCATAATTCTTAACTCCTATAACTCTAGAAAATAAACTATGCTAAGAAATACAATGAATTTCAAAATACAATCTAATCATTAAAGCATTTTTGCAAGGGTGAGTTCCCCACTGTAACACTGATATGAGGTCTGAGCCATAACATCCAATGGGATTGTTCCTTTAAAACCTGTTTTGAAGAAAAGGAGAGTGCAATACTGATGTCTGATTGGTTGTTGAACATTTTAAAATAGCAGTTGATCTTGTCTGATTGTTATTTGATGAAGAGTCTTGTGCCTGAAAGTGCTCATTGTGCACTTTTATTGTTTTATATTTTATTTTAATAAATCAGTGTCTTGCAGCTTGGCCTGGTGGTTTCTGCCTTTTTATTGTTTTTTTTCATATGTTGGATGTTGTTTGGCAGAAGACCTTTAGTGTAAGGTTGCTATTTTTCTACTTTGTTCCTTAGCTCTAACAACTTGCTACTTATGTACAGTGTCAATGACATCTGAGTACCTTGGAGTTGAAGGGAATGCACCAAAGTATGGCAACCTTAGAACCTTAGACTTAGTATGTTTTCCCCAATTTACACACATTGTCTTACTAGTCTAAGAATCCCAGTTCCAATCCTTGGACTTTCTGAAGGGACTTTTCTTAGACAAATGAGTAGAAATGAAGCATGAAATGTTACATTTTGTAGCAGGAGAAACGCTCCAGATGCATGTCTTTGTAATGTGGGAGGAAACCAGAGCACCTAGAGGAAACCCACACGAATGCAGGGAGGACATACAGACTCCACACAGAAGGCACTCCAGCCAAGAATCGAACCGGATAATCTCTTGCTGTGAGGCGACAATGCAAACCCCACTGTACCACTGCGCCATCCAGTAAAACCTGATAAAGATTAAATTCCATTGTTTGTCCATATTTTAAAATCAGACTCTAGAAATCAGAATTAAATCTTTTAACTCAATCATATGTATAGTTCCTTCTTTGTATACTTTGTCTTACCAGACATAGCTGCTTATGATATAATGATATTTTTGTGGATGGCATCCTTAGCTAAGTGGGTTAACAATTAATAAAAGGCAGAATATGAAAGGACAAGGTACAAGAACAAAATAACACCAAGACTGTTAACTAGGATGTACTGTCATAGACATATAATGAATATTTTTCAAGTATCATTCATATTTTCATATTTGCATTCATATTTTTATAACAGAGTAAGCTACATGCTACCGAGGGAATTGTTGATGTCTGTGTATAATGTATTGTGCTGGAGATATTGCTAGTTGTTTGTTGATAATTATAACAATATGTCATTTTTCCATACATGCATTAATAGTTCCAAAAGCAACTGACTCAAGAACAATACTAGATCAAATGTAACCCTAAACAATGTTGAAAACAATTGTCATCATTGATGCTTATACTGCTAATTGCACATCTTGGGGAGATATTGTTTGTAATAAATATCATTAATTATGCAGCTAGGTTTATTTGTTTGTATTTCTGTAAATGTCTTAGTAAACAAGTAATCAGGATTGTCATGCTATCACGTGAATGTTCAAGCCTGGCTAAAGAAAAGTGCTACTGACATTGTATGTATAGGTTACACATTTTCTAAGATATGAAAAGTGAGACGTTTGAGAAAATATGACTGGATTTATTTGCCATCATAATACATTACAGTGTTGATATAAAGCCTGTGAATATAATAGTTTTTTTCACATTGTAAAGTAATCTTTCTGCTGAATGCATTGCTATATGTAACTTTTAATAACATTTGCTGTTCACAAGATATAACATTACATTTGTTTGACTTATGCTTCTTAACTTGGTTTTCAGAAATGTTCACAAATCCAAGGATAAACTGAGGCTGTAAGAGGTGTATGACATTCCACTGCTGTTATATGTAAATGAGTTAAGACCAAAGACGAGCATTTTAAAACATGTCAAGGTGAAGGTGTTACCTTAAATTTAAAGAAACAAACTTATAACTTTACAATAATAATACCAGTTGATGGAATGCAATGTATCACGAATTCTGGAGGAGCCCCTCTAACATATTAGTACAGTACTTACCTGGCAATCTTTAAAACCAGTCTGCATGACTGTATGGATGACCACAAATTTTTACCTGGGATATATGGGGATAATATACTTAATAGGGTCATTATTTATCCTCCACCAATGCTGGGTGATACAGTTGAGCTTCTGAATTGTCTCCTTGGTCCTAAACAAAATAAGAACCCATCTGCCTATATGACAGTTTACGAAATCATGTATAATAGAAATATAGTCCACTCACCATATCAACATCTTTATCTCTGTTCATTTAACAACTCACTCTTCTGGCTTACCATCTACATTCTTACCTCTTTCAATAATAAATCTGGTTTCACCCTATTAAAACTGTTTCTTGATCTAATAGTACAATATAGCCTTTCAACATCTCATATTCTCTTTACAACATAATCTGTTTAAAACTGACACACAGACATGCTTTCTTTTTGGGCTAGCACAAAATTGTTTTGCAATAATCATCTTAGCAACAGCCTTCCTGTAACCAGTTTTGCCAACATTTTATAATGTGGGTGAGATAAACAATGTGATTAGTGAGGGTCTGTCTCACAGGGGTGATACAGCAAAACCTTTTTTCTCTGAGAACTGTGTTCTGTCATCTAGAAAGGAACAACAGACAAAACTTAGAATTACTTTGACCTACACAAACAATGTACATTTAATTTGAGATCATACCTGTCAATATCTTAGAGGAGGAAATCTGGACAAAGCCATAAATAATGGGGGGAAAGGCCTCAAATAGGGACAATTATTAAATATTGCTCTTACAAAGTTAGAAAGTTGATAAAATAACATGTTTTGCATTAGCATGAATTTTCTGTGGGGTATAAAGTCTGAATCTCAAATGTATATCATTACGTTCTGACTTCAGTCTTCAATGGTTTGCCAGAAAATCACAACTTTATTGAGAAACAGACCAAATATATGAGGCAAAAATCTGGATATTCTGTGAAAATCTGTACAGTTAAGAGGTATGTTTGAGATGCAGTTAAAAGAAATTGGCCTATTTTGATGGTGAATCAGAAGCGTGTAACTCTCTTAGGCATTAGTCCGAGTTTCTGCTATAGGAATACTCGGTCAATATAGAGAAGATTATTTTGCTTTGCATAGAGAAGATTGTGTTATGATTCTTATGAGATTTTGAAACCTATGTCTGAAAGACAAGGTACTTTTATGTGCAGGTCATGTGCTATGTGTAGATACATTTTAACTAAACGCTTTTTGCCCATTCAGTCACCAAATGAGAATACTGGTTTGATTTCCATGCTGATTGTAAGAGTATACACTGGTTCTATCTTGCTGTATGTAAAATTTGTGTTTTTATGTAAACAAGACCAATAGGTCTTTAAGGGGTTGGATAAAGGAACATATCAATGACATCAGGAAGGGTGATGTGAGATGTGCCCTTTCCAAACATGTCAGAGCTACTGATATAAATCATAGCTTTCAATTTCTTGTTTTACAACTTTAAGAAGAGAATAAGAGAGGGATTGATATCAAAACATGGAGTGAATGTTTGGAAATAGACTGGATATTGAGACTGGAAGCTCACAGACCCCCTGGACTTAATGAGAATGTTCCTTTAAGATCTGAATTGAGATCAAAACCACTGATTCATTGAGTGCTTCAGCTGTGTGCATATATATCCCTGACCCAAATAAATATGACCTAGAATTATGCTCAGAATTTAATTCTTTCTTCTTACAAACAATATCTGACCTAACTAAGACCTTCCCTACCAATATCCCTTCTGTTCCCATTCATTCTCCTTCCAATTCCTCCGATAACCCTCTTCTTAGATTTGAGCTCAAACCTGTTTCTACTAACTTCATAAAAAAACTTCTATCTAAACTTAAACCCTGCTCTAATGCCCCTGACCATATTCCCTCCTCCTTTCTAAAATGTGCTGCAGATGGGATAGCACTCCTGATCAGCATCATTATTAACAGATCTATTAACGAATCTTATGTCCCCAAATTATGGCGCTCAGCTTATATCCTTCCACTGTACAAAGGAGGCAAGAACGCCAACATCTCAAACTTTCGTCCCATTGCTCTACTCTCACCTATCTCTAAAATCTTAGAAAAGTGTGTCCACTCCCAACTTATGCCTTTCCTAACCCAAAACCATCTTCTAACACCTACCCAACATGGCTTTCGTTCTGGTCATAGCACTACTACTGCTCTTTTATCCTACCTAGAAACTATCAATCAAGCCCGAGACTCAGGTCACCTGGTCTCTACTGTCTTTCTTGATCTCTCTAAAGCCTTTGACACTGTTTCTCATAATCATCTTCTCCTTCAACTATCAAACCTGCATCTATCTCCTAATTCTCTTTCCAGGTTCTCTAGCTACTTATCCGATAGGTCTCAGGCAGTCAAATGGAAAAACTCCATCTCCTCCTTCCTACCCACCCAAACAGGTGTACCACAGGGATCCATCCTGGGAACCATGCTCTTTAATATTTTTATTAATAACTTTCATTCTGCTATCCCTGATGCCAAAATTATTCAATACGCAGACGATTCAGCCATAGTCTGCTCTGCCACAAACAGCTCTGAACTGCTTCTCAAAACCCAAGCAGCCTTCTCAACCACTGAAAACTGGATGCATAAAAACCACCTCTCCCTTAACGCTAACAAATCCAAAATTCTCCTCTTCTCCCCTAGAAAATCTTACTCCTTCAATAAAGATACTTTCAAAGTCCTTAGCAACTCTAAATCCACTATTGAAGTTGTTCCCTCTGCAAAACTCCTCGGTGTTGCAGTTGACGAATTCCTAAAGTTCGACATACACATTCAACAAAACATTAAAAAAAAATATTAAAAACTAAGCATGCTATACAGGAATAATCGCTTTCTCTCTCTCACCACAAGGCACACTCTGGCCACTACCTACCTTTTGCCCTCTTTACTTTATGGAGCCCCTCTCTTAACCAACTTGTCATACTCCAGCAGCTCCAAACAAAAAAGCTGCTATAACAAAATCTCTAAATTTGCATCAAACTGTAAAAACTCCACCCATCATTGCCTTTCCCTTCAATCCCTAAATTGGCTAGAACTACCAAACTACCTAACCTATCTGCAGCTCACAACAGCACACAAACTTATATTTCAGCCATCTAACTGTCCTGCTCTAGCTAATATCCTTCTTCCCTACACCACTAAGAGATCTCTCAGATCTGAACATCAAAATCTGATTGATATCTACAAACCTAAAAGTCCTGCTGGCCAGCTTCTCCTCTCCTTCACTATCGGTAAGGCTTGGAACTTTCTCCCTTCCTCTCTAAGAACTATATCAAGCACTGAAAATTTCAAAACTCTGCTTTTCAAACATCTGTCCACTAAGTGGAAATGCACCTGCTTTCACCCTACCTAAAACTATTCAAAAACTCACAGATATCCTACCTAGAGTGTAAAAAGGTGAGGCTGCCCTTTAGTCCACCACAACTAAAAACTATCCAAGAACATATTCATACCACATGAAGTGCTCCATTGCACTCAAAATGTCCCAAAGACTTATCTTCATACTGCTTCATGTAAATATTGTAAATAGATTTCTTAACTCTCTTCTCTATGTGCTTATATAATTGCATTTTCTCAAACTACTCTATAATAATTCTTTTACAAATGTATAACCTTCTAAGAATGTGCTCATGTGCTCAAATAATGCTTTGTCTTAAATTACCCTATAAGAACAGCTTATGATTGTATAAACTTTTAGAATAACCTTAGTGAAGTAGTATTTGACTTTATTGCAATAATGAATGTTTCTATTGTACAAACTGATCACCTCAATATATCATTCATATTTTATATTTCTGTATTTTATATTTGTACATCTGGAGCTTTTCTCCCCGGGCCTCCACTGAAAACGGGTCTCAGGGCCCAGTGGACTTCCCCGGTAATCAAACTGGAAATAAATAAATAAATAAATAAATAAATAAATAAATATGCTTTATATGAATTGAGATCAAAACCACTGATTCATTGACTGCTTCAGCAGTGTGCATATATATGCTTAAGCATCAAAAAACAACTAGCACTCGAAGTAAGAGGAAACATAAGACTTTAATAAGTCTCACTACAGTCTTTGCCTCTGAGCTGGGGGGTTTGGAGCATGTTACCAATATGGTCCCTTTATGAATAGAAGGGGGGGCAGAAAGCACAAATCAAGATGTATCTCTGGAAGCAATGTTGCACCTTTTGAAACCGAAGTAGATACAAACAATGTGTTAAACATTTCATCTGCTGTATTGTCAGATGTAGAATATGGGTTACTAAATAAAGGTTTGAATTTTATTCCTGGATTTTTTGTTTCTGAAGATACTTTTATGGATGATCTGATTTCTTTTTGCAGATTACTTAACCTCAAATTGCATTTTAGAAATGATGATAATAAGGATATTACTGTTCCTACTGAATCTGGATTTAAATTCCATCCTTCCACACTTATTCCACCCATGAATAAACACGTTGACATTTTTCAAAAATGCATTCTTAGGGAATTACATTTTGGCTCTAAAATGCATAATAATTTTCTGCCTAATAATTTGACTATGTCAGAGACAAAGGCACTCAATAAGTTACAAAAGAATAAGAATTTAGTTATCATTTAAGCAGATAAGGGTGGTACTACAATGGTGATGGACTAGTCTATGTATGTCGCTGAAGCCAATAGGCAGTTACAAGACGGTAGATTTTATACAGCGATGTTGATTGACCCCACATCCAGGTTTAAATTGGAAATTGATGAATTTCTACAATCTGCAGTTAGTGGGGGTATTATTTGTGATAAGACTTGTTCTTATTTGAAAGTTAAGGATCCATTGCCACAGTATTTATATCTTCTTCCTAAGATTCACAAAAATGCCAGTAATCCACCAGGGCGACCCATAGTTTCAGGTAGGGGCTCTCTAATGTAACCACTCTCTGTATATTTGACTTGATATTGGAAACCTTTATTGAAAGGTGTTAGGGCTCGAATACAAAATACAACTGAGTTTCTCAACATTGTATCTGACATCCAATTAGATCCTGGTTGGTTGATGTGCACTCTTTATGTTATATCACTTTATACTAGCATTCCTCATTGGGCTGGCCTCACAGCAGTGGAATACTGATTGGGCGAAATTTCACTATATAGTCCGGGTTTCAACACTTTTCTTTTGTGTTTGACAGAACACATCCTTACCAAAAATGTTTTTTATTTCAATGGTAAATGTTATTTAGAGCTTAAAAGCACAGCCATGGGTGCTTCGTTTACACCCATATATGTGGATTTATTCATGGGATATTTTGAACAAATGATGATTTATGACAGTAGTCATAATCTATTTCTTGATAAAATTGATATTTGGAGACTTTTTTGGATGACTGCTGGATGGTTTGGAAATCTGACGTCACATATTTGTATGAGTTTGTTCAATATTTAAATGAAAACAAATGGGGCATTCATTTTACAGTCATCTTTGATATGCAGTCCATTTCTTTTCTTGATGTGATGTTAAACAGACAGTCCGATGACACATTAGCTACTTTGGTTTATTGGAAGCCTGTTCATTCCAATACATTATTGCATACGTCCAGCAGCCATCCAAAACACATCATCCAAAATATTCCAAAATCCCAATATATGAGGATTCACCGTATATGTTCCACTAATCAGGATTTTTTACATTTTGATAAAGATTTAACAACTTGTTTCATTGAACATGGGTATTCATCAGCACAATTGCTTTGAACTATCAACGAAGTTAAAAAATTGCCAAAAAATAATTTGCTTACATACCATAGTCATAATAGGAATTTGGACCCTAACATTAGATTTGTAACCACTTACGGTAGAAATACACACCATTTTATGAACTTGGTGCAATAACACTGGAATATTCTTCTAGCTGATGATTGGCTGTGTGAATTTTTGAGCAGTAGATGTCATTTTTCATTTCGCATGGGGTAAAACCTTAGGTAGGAACTTTAGTTTCTATAAACGTCATCCACAATCATCTAGTATGGTGCAGGGTACAACTGATGGCACCAGACTGGTTGGTTGCTTTCCTTGTGGTCATTGTACTTTTTGTAAACACATTGGCCAAACTAAGGAGTTTACTAGCAAGAATACACCTTGTATCGTTCAAATCAATATACTTGCTAATTGCAGTAGTGACTGGGTTATCTATTTAGCTGTATGTACATTCAGCATTTTATATGGCTTAAACTTCCAGACCTATGAGGCTACGTATATCTGAACACCTTAGTAATGTGAGAAATAAGGTCTTTACAAATGCACTATACAAACATAGCATTAATCATGTCACTGCCAAATTTCAATTTATTATAATTGATAAAGTATGTGGTTTCAAGAGTAAGGCTGGTTGGCATGATATATTAAGCAAAAAAGAAAAAGCTTAGATAGTTAGACTGGGGGGGATTATTTCCACCTGGTTTAAATGATCATTTTTAATTAATATGCTGATTGGTTGATTCTTACTTATGGTTTTGCGTATGTTTATCTAATGGGTTAATTGGCCACAGTTGCTGTTTTACATTGATAAAGGCCTTTTGGCCAAAACCGGTCTGTGGACTGTGGTGAGACTTATTAAAGTCTTATTTTTCCTCTTAATTCGAGTGCTGGCTGTTTTTGATGCTTTAGTTCTTCCTTTAGCCATTGCCCTTGCCACCCGAGCAGAAGATTTGGGTGTTGCATATATATGCTTGCACTTTACTTGTTCTTCTTCTATTGGTGGTCTGAGGAAGCACTATTTTAGTGTGAAAGTGCTTACCATTTTATATTTTTCATTTTTGTTTGTGTTTTATTAAAGTTTATTGCACTTGAACCGTGTCTAGCTGGTTACATTTATTTGCATTTTTCTGGTTTTATCATAGTAACTAGGTTTTATCTGCATAACAGTTCCTATATTATATTCTGACTTTTGTTATCTGTGAAGTGGAGCATGGCTGAAGGAGGAGATTTGGAAATGAATTATGCACAGGGCGCATCCATGGCCCCAGCGTATATTGACCACTTTGATCGGATGATACTTATTGGTAAAAATCCATTACTACCTTTATGTTTGGAAGGAAATATGTTTGTGGATGATATGACAACAGCAGAGACAAATGATTTTACATCTCTTTTTAAAGAGCTAGAGAACAGCTTATACAGGTATAAGCATCTACAGTGGCAGAGACTATGCTTGGAGGCCTCCTTACACTTTAAAGTTGTTCCAAGAGGTCTCCAAGTGCTTAGGATGCCTATCTATGGTAATACCTTCCACGATTTATTAAAATAGTTTTAGGCTCTAAACCTGCAATTCAGCTTTGATTACATAAGGCTTCTCATAGACTTTTTTAAACCAACAGAGGATACTTTACAATTGGAGATTGCTGGTTTGAAGACTAAGCTGGATGTGTTTCTTTCCTCGAGTTAAACAGAAGCTGGATAATCTTTACACGGATATTTTAGCCTATGAGAAGAGATTGCAGGAGGTGAAAAGGTGGAAGTTGCAACATGATTTGATGGACTTTCTGAATGGGCATGTTCTTTCATGGCTGAAGGATTCCATTTGCCCAAGTAATGTGCCTTCACATACAGCGACTGAGAAGGAAGTAAATTCTATACACCCTAACAATGAGGATCATTCAGATAAGGAGAATGTTTTACCTGTTGATCAGACAGCATTGGCTCCTGTTAATTTGAGTAGCCCTGTTAATATCAGTGCAGGTAATTCAAGAATCTTAGGCACGTCTAGAGGGACTAGACAAACTCCTGGTGTTTCTCCTGTCCTGGGAGGGACTTCTGCAGCATGTAGCAATTTAGAATCCCCTTTTCTTTCACTTGCCCTCCCAGAACTGATAAAATAGGGGACAAAGACAGTTTAGTAGAAAGAGGAAGAACAGGAAGAGAGCTCAAGGAGGGGCACAATTGGATGTAGGTCCCGCCGTGAGCAGCAAGGTATAGAAGACTTGATTGTTAATATTTCATCTGTGATTTTTACCCCGCAGCAAATGCAGATTTTAAATAAAGGTTTGTCGTTTATTCCCACATCTGGCTTGACTGTGAGTGATGTACTGACTGATTTAAGGCTGTCGGCGAGAAACATTTCCCTGAGACTGATGTAAGGTGATATACAAGAGCAGCCTAGTTTTGGTTTTAAGAAACCTAGTCAGTACGTCCCTGTTAACAGTCCAATGGTTGAAGCTTTTGTCAAGGTGTGTGAAAGAGATAGATATGATATTTTGTTGAATAAGCATGGTAAGGTTTTTCACAATTTAACAGCTAAGGAGAACAAGATATTACAAGAACTGAGGAACTTAAGTCATGTACAGTTTTAGCCTGCAGATAAAGGTGGTGCACTGGTTGTTATGGATAAGTGTACTTACCTAACTGGTGTGCATGCATTGTTGCCAGACACCCGTGCTTACAAAAGATTAAGTAAATTTGACATGAATCAGTTGGTTAAACAAGTCTACAATGTATTACATGATCTGTTAATGGAGGGCTCTATGGATAGGGCTTTATTTGAATTATTTTTGGTTACGCCAGTTATGCATGGACTACCTAAGATTCATAAATGTTTTCATATCCCCCTTTTATGACCTATAGTTTCAGGAAGGGGTTGGGTTACTAAACCATTGTCTTTGTTTGTTGAGAAAGCTTTATGCCCCATACTGGATGAGATAGGAACTATTTTGAAAGGCACCAAGCATTATTTATCTACTCTGTGTAACTGGTCCAATATGAATATGCTTAAGGATTTTTGTCTGGTCACGATGGATGTTGTTTCATTGTTTACAATGATATCTAATGACATAGAGTATGTCAGGTCCCTTCTATCAGAGTGCTCTTATTATGATAGCATGAGGATACATTTGCTATGCACTTTATTGGACATTATACTTTGTAATAATGTCTTCAGGTTTGGTGATGAACTATATCTACAGCAGGCAGGCAGGGTTAGGTACCATGTGTATCAATAGCTACGCCAATGTGGTGATGGCCAAATGGGAATTTTTTTTCCAAACATCTTTATTACATTTTCACATATGAAAAAGGCAATCTTACATTTATATAAATGAAAAAACATGCAAAATGGTACCACTTTAGTTGCAAACAGTTTACTTCACAGACACCCTTGAAAGAACTGTAGTTGCAAACATTATACATCACTTATAAACCTTACAGTCATTGTCAGTTAAGCATTATATGGTTCATTCAAATCCTGCCTCTTAAACCATGTTCCAATTCTCCATATATTGTTCCCACAATTACACTTTTTTCCTATGAGGTTTGCTCCTTCCCTTTTCTAAAGATTCCAATTCCAGTTGTTTTATCTTAGTTACTATAGTCACTACTTCTAGTAAAGTTGGTCTGACTTTGATTTCCATTTTCTAGTAATTGCTTTTTTGGTAGAGCCAAATGGGAATTTGAGAATATTCTCTGACATGATAATCCATTTCACCAGCATATTTTATTTTATGGACATTTTGTCGATGATTTGTTTATGATTTGACATGGTTCTGCTGAGGCATTTTCTAACTTTGTACAATACTTGCATAGTACCACAGCTTTTTTGAAATTCACTGTAACTCCCTCTATTGACAAAGTGGAATTTCTTGATGTATGTGTTACCAGTGTTGATGATAACTTATCTACCAGTCTATTTAGGAAATCCATTAAGAAGAACAGCTTATTACATAAGCAGGGTATGCATCCGAAGCATGTACACAAAAATGTTCTTAATCAATTGTACAGGGCTGCAAGGCTTAATGATAAAGATGAAAACATGATGAGAACTTTTGATGAAATTGAGAGAGATTTTGCCAATAGAGGATATAATGTGGTTGAGATAGTGTTATTACTAAGGTTCTGAGAGATGTGCTCTTTCATCTAGAAAGGAACAACAAACAAAACTTAGAATTATTTTTTACCTACATTAACATTGTACATTTAATCTGTGATGAATTTGAAGGAAATTGGCCTATTTTGATTGTGGAGTAGAAGTGTGGGGCTCTCTTAGGCAATAGTCCAAGTTTCTGTTATAGGAATACTCGGTCAATACAGAGGAGATTGTGTTATGATTCTTATGAGATTTTGAAACCTATGTCTGAAAGACAAGGTACTTTTATGTGCAGGTCATGTGCTATGTGTAGATACATTTTAACTAAACGCTTTTTGCCCATTCAGTCACCAAACGAGTATACTGGTTTGATTTCCATGCTGATTGTAAGAGTATACACTTGTTCTGTCTTGCTGAATGTAAAATTTGTGTTTTTATGTAAGCAAGACCAATAGGTCTTTAAGGGGTTGGATAAAGGAACATATCAATGACATCAGGAAGGGTGATGTGAGATGTGCCCTTTCCAAACATGTCAGAGCTACTGATATAAATCATAGCTTTCAGTTTCTTGTTTTACAACTTTATGAAGAGAATAAGAGAGGGACTGATATTAAAACATGGAGTGAATGTTTAGAAATAGATTGGATATTGAGACTGCAAGATCACAGATCCACTGGACTTAATGAGAATGTTCCTTTAAGATCTGAATTGAGATCAAAACCACTGATTCATTGACTGCTTCAGCTGTGTGCATATATATGCTTACGCATCAAGAAACAGCTAGCACTCGAAGTAAGATGAAACATAAGACTTTAATAAGTCTCACCACAATCTTTGCCTCTGAGCTGGGGGGTTTGGAGCATGTTACCAATATGGTCCCTTTAGGAATAGAAGGGGGGGCAGGAAGCACAAATCAAGATGTATCTCTGGAAGCAATGTTGCACCTTTTGAAAACGAAGTAGATACAAACAATGTGTTAAACATTTCATCTGCTGTATTGTCAGAGGTAGAATATGGGTTACTAAATAAAGGTTTGAATTTTATTCCTGGATTTTTTGTTTCTGAAGATACTTTTATGGATGATCTGATTTCTTTTTGCAGATTACTTAACCTCAAATTGCATTTTAGAAATGATGATAATAAGGATATTACTGTTCCTACCGAATCTGGATTTAAATTCCATCCTTCCGAGTTTATTCCACCCATGAATAAACACGTTGACATTTTTCAAAAATGCATTCTTAGGGAATTACATTTTGGCTCTAAAATGCATAATAATTTTCTGCCTAATAATTTGACTATGTCAGAGACAAAGGCACTCAATAAGTTACAAAAGAATAAGAATTTAGTTATCATTTAAGCAGATAAGGGTGGTACTACAATGGTGATGGACTGGTCTATGTATGTCGCTGAAGCCAATAGGCAGTTACAAGACAGTAGATTTTATACAGCGATGTTGATTGACCCCACATCCAGGTTTAAATTGGAAATTGATGAATTTCTACAATCTGCAGTTAGTGGGGGTATTATTTGTGATAAGACTTGTTTTTATTTGAAAGTTAAGGATCCATTGCCACAGTATTTATATCTTCTTCCTAAGATTCACAAAAATGCCAGTAATCCACCAGGGCGACCCATAGTATCAGGTAGGGGCTCTCTAACGTAACCACTCTCTGTATATTTGACTAGATATTGGAAACCTTTATTGAAAGGTGTTAGGGCTCGAATACAAGATACAACTGAGTTTCTCAACATTGTATCTGACATCCAATTAGATCCTGGTTGGTTGATGTGCACTCTTTATGTTACATCACTTTATACTAGCATTCCTCATTGGGCTGGCCTCACAGCAGTGGAATACTGATTGGGCGAAATTTCACTATATAGTCCGGGTTTCAACACTTTTCTTTTGTGTTTGACAGAACACATCCTTACCAACAATGTTTTTTATTTCAATGGTAAATGTTATTTACAGCTTAAAAGCACAGCCATGGGTGCTTCCTTTGCACCCATATATGCAGATTTATTCATGGGATATTTTGAAAAAAATGATGATTTATGATAGTAGTCATAATCTATTTCTTGATAAAATTGATATTTGGAGACTTTTTTGGATGACTGCTGGATGGTTTGGAAATCTGACATCACATATTTGTATGAGTTTGTTCAATATTTAAATGAAAACAAATGGGGCATTCATTTTACAGTCATCTTTGATATGCAGTCCATTTCTTTTCTTGATGTGATGTTAAACAGACAGTCCGATGACACATTAGCTACTTTGGTTTATCGGAAGGCTGTTCATTCCAATACATTATTGCATACGTCCAGCAGCCTTTCAAAACACATCATCCAAAATATTCCAAAATCCCAATATATGAGGATTCGCCGTATATGTTCCACTATCAGGGTTTTTTACATTTTGATAAAGATTTAACAACTTGTTTCATTGAACGTGGGTATTCATCAGCACAATTGCTTCGAACTAGCAACAAAGTTAAAATTTGCCTAGAAATAATTTGCTTACATACCATAGTCATAATAGGAATTCGGACCCTAACATTAGATTTGTAACCACTTACGGTAGAAATACACACCATTTTATGAACTTGGTGCAATAACACTGGAATATTCTTCTAGCTGATGATTGGCTGTGTGAAGTTTTGAGCAGTGAATGTCATTTTTCGTTTCACAGGGGTAAAACCTTAGGTAGGAACTTTAGTTTCTATAAACGTCATCCACAATCATCTAGTATGGTGCAGGGTACAACTGATGGCACCAGACTGGTTGGTTGTCTTCCTTGTGGTCATTGTACTTTTTGTAAACACATTGGCCAAACTAAGGTGTTTACTAGCAAGAATACACCTTGTATCGTTCAAATCAATATACTTGCTAATTGCAGTAGTGACTGGGTTATCTATTTAGCTGTATGTACATTCAGAATTTTATATGGGTTAAACTTCCAGACCTATGAGGCTACGTATATCTGAACACCTTAGTAATGTGAGAAATAAGGTCTTTACAAATGCACTATACAAACATACCATTAATCATGTCACTGCCAAATTTCAATTTATTATAATTGATAAAGTATGTGGTTTCAAGAGTAAGGCTGGTTGGCATGATATATTAAACAAAAAAGAAAAACTTGGATAGTTAGACTGGGGGGATTATTTCCACCTGGTTTAAATGATCATTTTTAATTAATATGCTGACTGGTTGATTCTTACTTATGGTTTTGCGTATGTTTATCTAATGGGTTAATTGACCACAGTTGCTGTTTTACATTGATAAAGGCCTTTTGGCCAAAACCGGTCTGTGGACTGTGGTGAGACTTATTAAAGTCTTATTTTTCCTCTTAATTCGAGTGCTGGCTGTTTTTTTTTTTTTTTAAATATTTTTATTCATTTCCAAAAACAAGAAAACATGAATGCAGGTTATTTATGACAATGAAGTATTTACAAATTATTTAAAAAGGTAGGCTAAAACCTCTAAACAGATATCAAACATTAAAACCAAAATAAAGTATTTACAAGGGTGTCTATTGTTGACGTATAATTGACTTTCTATACAATTGTTTCCTGATTATAATCTGCTGCAGTCATTATTCTCCAGTATTTCAGTTACTTTTTGCCATGCTACGTATAATGATGTAGTTCTTTCAGTTCTTCCTTTAATAGTGTTCATTTCCAATTGCGATACTGCTGACACCATATTCATGAATTGCTTAAAAGTTGGAGAAGCTTTGGATTTCCAGTTTGATGTAATGTTCTTCCTTGCAATAGCTAGGAGAGTCCATAAGATTACATATTTTGTTCTTGGCACACAGTCGGGCACAAGTGCATTAAACAAAATAATAGATGTGGAAATCTGGAATTTATCATTGAATACCATTTGCAGAAAATAATTTATTTTATCCCAATATGGTTTAATCAAATGGCATTCGTAGAACATATGTTGCCAGTCTGCTTTTATTGATAAATCACATCTCCAGCAGCCAATATTTTTCTTAAACATAAGTTCCATTTTATGAGGGGTTACATAAGATCTGTGTATGAATTGCCATGTAAAAAGTCTCCAATGTAATGAAAGTGATGTCTGCTTTGGAGAGAGAAGAATTAGTTTTTTATCACTGTCATTTGGCACATGTCCATTAACTGATCTATAATAATTCCATATTTTGTCATTATTATGCATTTTTATTTTTTTGTTTGTTTTATAAATAGATGATAAGTATCCCTTTCCAGTAATGGGTTGATTCGTTAGTAATATTATATGTTCTATAAGGTTAGGAACATTTTGTCTTATTGATGGTTGCATTGTTTCTTGTTTGCTTAATATATACTGTCTTAATTCTTGTACATGCAACCACGAACTATCTTCCATGTTTAATTTCTGTTTAATCTGGTCTATTGTCAGAGGTTTTCCACAGTTTAGCAATTGATGCCAATATATTAATCCCTTTTCTTTAAGCATGTTGACTACTTCCATATTAAATGTTATTATATTACCTTGTGTGTACGCTACTGGATATAAAAGAAATGACCATGCTTTAATATCAGGATTGCTATTAATAAGATTTTGGAAAATTTTTAATGTATAAGTAATGTATTTGGAACTTATATTTTTATTCTTATGTATCATCATATATTCCTTCATCAGCCATAGAAAATTGTTTGGTATGAAATCTGTATACTTATTTGCTACTACAAATCCTGATTTTAACCAGATTCTCTCATGAACTAGCTTCCATTTTGATGTATATTTTGTATTTAGCCATAATGATATTGTTTTAATAATGGATGAATGCAAATATATTTCTATGTCTGGTAAACCTATGCCACCTATATCCCAATCATCTAGATGATACTTCATAGCTATCCTTGGTTTTTTGGATACCATAGGAATCTTACCATTAAATCATTTAATTGTTTTAGGTGCGATTTAGCTGGTGGCAAAGAACAAGCTTGTATGACATAAAGAATTTTTGGAAATATGATCATTTTAATTATATAAAGCCTTTCTTCCATTGAAAAAAAGAATTTATTCCATCTTTGTATTAGTTTTTAATATTATTTAAGGTCTCTTTATAATTTGTTTCAATTGTAGTATCTAGGTTGTTAGTTATTATAATTCCCAAGTATTTAATTATATTATCGGTAGAGATATATTTATGGTATTTTTTATTTAGATCTTTTTTATTAGTATTTATAAGCAATACATTTGTTTTGTTCTCATTAAATTTAAGACTTGAAAAGTTTTTAAAGTTTTGAATTGAGTCCCATAATGCTTTTAAACTGCTATTATTATTTTTTAAGGTAATTAAAATATCATCAGCAAAAAGTTGAATTTTATGCTCTAGGCTGTTGTCTAGTTGTATTGCTTCAATATTTTTATCCATACGTATATTATTTGCTAAGGGTTCAATGACTAGCGCAAACAATAATGGAGAAAGAGGGCAGCCTTGTTTTGTGCCCTTAGTTATTTTAATAGATTTAGACAGACAAGATCCCAGTTTTATATAAGCCAATGATTTTTCATATAATGATTTTATTAACAAAGTGAAGTTGTTTGAGAAGCCATATTCTTCTAAAACTAACCACAGATAATCCCAGTTCACTGAATCAAATGCGCTATTTATGTCTAAGCTAATAACATTCATTTTGTTTTTTGTGACAGTTATATAATCAATTAAGGAAATAAGTCTTTTAATGTTGTCATAAGTGTTCCTATCTTTTATAAAACCTGTTTGATCCTCCTCTATCAAAAGTGGTAGTAATTGTTTTATTCGAGCAGCATGTATTGCCATAAAAATTTTATAATCTATATTAAGAAGTGAATGGGTCTGTATGATGAACATTCACTGGGATCTTTATTTTGTTTCAGAATTGGTGATATTAATGTGTACTTCCAAGAAGGAGGAATGTCTTTACCATTTTTAACTGATGTAAAGACATTCAATAACAACAGCAAAGCCTCATTTGATAGTAATTTAAACATTTCTGGGGTGATATTATATATACCTGGAGCTTTGTTTAATTTTAGCTTATTTACTTCAGCTTTAAGTTCTGTCATTGTTATTTGTTTATCTATTAGTTGTACCTGCTCCTCTAATAACCTAACTTTAACATTGTTTTTGAGAAAAGCTTTCAATGCTGAATGTGTTTCTGTTTTCTCATTTTGATTATTAAGTTTATGAAAAATAGCCTAAAAGCTTCTAGTATTCCTTCTAAATCAGATACTTTCTTTTTTTTTCTATATTATGTATTTCCTTGATTTGATTTGTTTTAATAATCTTTTTAGTCCTATTTGCTATTCTTCGTTGGTTTTTAGGGTTCATTGAATAGTAACATAGTTTAATTTTTTCTAAGTTGATCATTGTTTTGTGGTGTAGCGTCTCTGAGTATTTTTATTAGTATCTTCTAGTTCTTTTATTAAGTTGGTGTTTCCATTTTTAATATCAAGCTTTAAATTATCTACTTTTGACTGTAATTCCATTAATTCCTTATTCCACTGTTTTTGTTTATTTTTATACCATCCCACTGCTCTTCCATATAGGTATGCTTTCAATGCATCCCATATATATATTTCAGATACATCTTTTGTAAGATTGATATCTAGGAATGTTTGTGTCTCTTTAATATAAAATTCCTTAAAATCTTTGAGATTTGTTATGTAAGATGGTATTCTTGTTACTGATATCCTTCTCTTGAAACATAAGTCTATCTCAAACGTTATGGTGTTATGGTCTGAAAA
>NC_056735.1:1345039935-1345107435 GCF_019279795.1 Protopterus annectens | reverse complement strand
CTGTCAGAAATATCTTTTGAGTGCAGAGCTGAGAAAAGATGCTGCCAACCAGTCTACATCCTAGCCATGCCCCCCGCTGGCTGTTGTTTGATGCTTTAGTTCTTCCTTTAGCCATTGCACTTGCCGCCCGAGCAGAAGTTTTGGGTATTGCATATATATGCTTGCCCTTTACTTGTTCTTCTTCTATCGGTGGTCTGAGGAAGCACTATTTTAGTGTGAAAGTGCTTACCATTTTATATTTTTCATTTTTGTTTGTGTTTTATTAAAGTTTATTGCACTTGAACCGTGTCTAGCTGGTTACATTTATTTGCATTTTTCTGGTTTTGTCATATTAACTAGGTTTTATCTGCATAACAGTTCGTATTTTATATTCTGACTTTTGTTTTTTGTGAAGTGGAGCATGGCTAAAGGAGGAGATTTGGAACTGGATTATGCACAGGGTGCATCCATTGCCCCAGCGTATATTGACCACTTTGATCGGATGATACTTATTGCTAAAAATCCATTACTAACTTTATGTTTGGAAGGAAATAGGTTTGTGGATGATATGACAACAGCAGAGACAAATGATTTTACATCTCTTTTTAAAGAGCTAGAGAACAGCTTATACAGGTATAAGCATCTACAGTGGCAGAGACTATGCTTGGAGGCCTCCTTACACTTTAAAGTTGTGCCAAGAGGTCTCCAAGTGCTTAGGATGCCTACCTATGGTAATACCTTCCACGATTTATTAAAATAGTGTTAGGCTCTAAACCTGCAATTCAGCTTGGATTACATAAAGCTTTTCATAGACTTTTTTAAACCAACAGAGGATACTTTACAATTGGAGATTGCTGGTTTGAAGACTAAGCTGGATGTGTTTCTTTCCTTGAGTTAAACAGAAGCTGGATAATCTTTACACGGATATTTTAGCCTATGAGAAGAGATTGCAGGAGGTGAAAAGGTGGAAGTTGCAACATGATTTGATGGACTTTCTGAATGGGCATGTTTTTTCATGGCTAAAGGATTCCATTTGCTCAAATAATGTGCCTTCACATACGGCGAATGAGATGAAAGTAAATTCTATACACCCTAACAAAATGAGGATCATTCGGAAAAGGAGAATGTTTTACTTGTTGATCAGACAGCATTGGCTCCTGTTGATTTGAGTAACCCTGTTAATATCAGTGCAGGTAATTCAGGAATCTTAGGCAAGTCTAGAGGGACTAGACAAACTCATGGTGTTTCTCTTGTCCTGGGAGGGACTTCTGCAGCATGTAGCAATTTAGAATCCCCTTTTCTTTCACTTGCCCTCCCAGAACTGATAAAATAGGGGACAAAGACAGTTGAGTTGAAAGAGGAAGAACAGGAAGAGAGCACAAGGAGGGGCAAAATTGGACGTAGGTCCCGCTGTGAGCAGCAAGGTATGGAAGACTTGATTGTTAATATTTCATGTGTGATTTTTACCCTGCAGCAAATGCAGATTTTAAACAAAGGTTTGTTGTTTATTCCCACATCTGGCTTGACTGTGAGTGATGTACTGACTGATTTAAGGCTGTTGGTGAGAAACATTTCCCTGAGACTGATGTAAGGTGATATACAAGAGCAGCCTAGTTTTGGTTTTAAGAAACCTAGTCAGTATGTCCCTATTAACAGTCCAATGGTTGAAGCTTTTGTCAAGGTGTGTGAAAGAGATACATATGATATTTTGTTGAATAAGCATGGTAAGGTTTTTCACAATTTAACAGCTAAGGAGAACAAGATATTACAAGAACTGAGGAACTTAAGTCATGTACAGTTTTAGCCTGCAGATAAAGGTGGTGCACTGGTTGTTATGGATAAGTGTACTTACCTAACTGGTGTGCATGCATTGTTGGCAGATACCCATGCTTACAAAAGATTAAGTAAATTTGACATGTATCAGTTGGTTAAACAAGTCTACAATGTATTACATGATCTGTTAAAGGAGGGCTCTATGGATAGGGCTTTATTTGAATTCTTTTTGGTTGAACATCCAGTTTAGCCAGTTATGCATGGACTACCTAAGATTCATAAATCTTTTCATGACCCCCTTTTATGACCTATAGTTTCAGGAAGGGGTTGGGTTAGTAAACCATTGTCTTTGTTTGTTGAGAAAGCTTTATGCCCCATACTGGATGAGATAGGAACTATTTTGAAAGGCACCAAGCATTATTTATCTACTCTGTGCAACTGATCCAATATGAACATGCTTAAGGATTTTTGACTGGTCACGATGGATGTTGTTTCATTGTTTACAATGATATATAATGACATAGAGTATGCCAGGTCCCTTCTATCAGAGCACTCTGATTATGATAGCATGAGGATACATTTGCTATGCACTTTATTGGACATTATACTTTGTAATAATGTCTTCATGTTTGGTGATGAACTATATCTACAGCAGGCAGGCAGGGCTAGGGGTACCACGTGTATCAATAGCTATGCCAATATGGTGATGGCCAAATGGGAATTTTTTTTCCAAACATCTTTATTACATTTTCACATATGACAAAGGCAATCTTACATTTATATAAATGAAAAAACATGCAAAATGGTACCACTTTAGTTGCAAACAGTTTACATCACAGACACCCTTGAAAGAACTGTAGTTCCAAACATTATACATCATTTATAAACCTTACAGTCATTGTCAGTTAAGCATTATATGGTTCATTCAAATCCTGCCTCTTAAACCATGTTCCAATTCTCCATATATTGTTCCCACAATTACACTTTTTTCCTATGAGGTTTGCTCCTTCCCTTTTCTAAAGATTCCAATTCCAGTTGTTTTATCTTAGTTACTATAGTCACTACTTCTAGTAAAGTTGGTCTGACTTTGATTTCCATTTTCTAGTAATTGCTTTTTTGGTAGAGCCAAATGGGAATTTGAGAATGTTCTCTGACATGATAATCCATTTCACCAGCATATTTTATTTTATGTTCATTTTGTCGATGATTTGTTTATGATTTGACATGGTTCTGCTGAGGCATTTTCTAACTTTGTACAATACTTGCATAGTACCACAGCTTTTTTGAAATTCACTGTAACTCCCTCTATTGACAAAGTGGAATTTCTTGATGTATGTGTTACCAGTGTTGATGATAACTTATCTACCAGTCTATTTAGGAAATCCATTAAGAAGAACAGCTTATTACATAAGCAGGGTATGCATCCGAAGCATGTACACAAAAATGTTCTTAATCAATTGTACAGGGCTGCAAGGCTTAATGATAAAGATGAAAACATGATGAGAACTTTTGATGAAATTGAGAGAGATTTTGCCAATAGAGGATATAATGTGGTTGAGATATTGTTATTACTAAGGTTCTGTCTCACAGAGGTGATACAGAAAAACCTTTTTTCTCTGAGAAATGTGCTCTTTCATCTAGAAAGGAACAACAAACAAAACTTAGAATTATTTTTACCTACATTAACAGTGTACATTTAATCTGTGATGAGGTTGAAAGAAATTGGCCTATTTTGATTGTGGAGTAGAAGTGTGGGACTCTCTTAGGCAATAGTCCGAGTTTCTGTTATAGGAATACTCTGACAATACAGAGAAGATTGTATTATGATTCTTATGAGATTTTGAAACCTAGGTCTGAAAGACGAGGTACTTTTATGCGCAGGTCATGTGCTACGTGCAGAGACATTTTAACAATCACGTTTTTTGCCCATCCATTCATCAAACGAGAATACTGGTTTGATTTCCATGATGACGTAAGAGTATGCACTTGGGCTATCTTGCTGTATGTAAAATTCGTTTGTCTTTTTATGTAGGCAAGACCAATATGTCTTTAAGGGATTGGATAAGGGAACATATCAATGACATCAGGAAGGGTTATGTGAGAAGTGCCCTTTCCAGACATGTCAGAGCTACTGATATAAGTCATGGCTTTCAGTTTCTTGTTTTACAACTTTGTGAAGAGACTAGATTGATATCAAAACACAGACTGAATGTTTGAAAATAGACTGGATATTAAGACTGCAAGCTCACAGACCCCTTGGACTTAATGAGAATGTTCCTTTAAGAGCTAAATTGAGATCAAGACCACTGATTCATTGAGTGCTTCAGCTGTGTGTATTAATATATATATATATATATATATATATATATATATATATATATATATATATATGTTTGCTCTTTACTTGTTCTTGGTCTATTGTTGGTCTGAGGAAGTACTATTTTAGTGTGAAAGTGCTTACCATTTTATATTTTTCATTTTTGTTTGTGCTTTATTAAAGTATAGTGTACTTGAACTGTGTCTAGCTGGTTACATTTATTTGCATTTTATAATCTCTTCCTGTTATATTTATCCTTTCTCAGTTTTCAACAATCTCTTTTTCAGGAAAACCACATCAACAGTGTTAAGACCCCCTACAACATTTGTTTATCATCCAGTTAAGTGCACAATATAACATACCACTCATCTAGTTGTTACATTCTTTTCCAGTCCCAGTCTTTTTAATTTACTTTGTTACCTCGTGCTAAGTAAAACACAAGGCACTTTCTTCTAATTGCATTCTCTCCTTCTCTTTTATTCCCCATATTATTCCTATCAGCTCCCAATGTTCCACGTACTCTTGCATAACTTTTTTTTTCATTTCCAATTATGTTATTAATTTCCCATTCCTAGCTCTCAGTGTAGATGCAAATTTTTGCTTTTCAATTTTGCTCGCTGCCTTAAAAGTATTATTTAATGGGCACATCTTCAATGTTTTTATTCAGATCTATAACTTCACAAACTGTGCTAAATATGTACACACCTTCTGATATTATAAACTGTAACAGTATTATAGTTATACCTTAAATATATATTTTTCTGAAACTTGCAATAAGGTTACAATATGTTAAATACATAAGAACCTACTGTTTGTGCTTACCTGCAAAGTGAATCATTCTGAATTTTACTCTTTCCATCATGTTAATTAATGGTCTTTAAACTCAGGGATTAGAAACAATCAGTGCACTGCATTAGGCAAAACAGCATGATGACCAGCAGTGTGCAGACTGCGGCTGATTCAGAGACACATGTAACTTAATCATGCCACCATGGAAATTAGTATGGTCAGCATCATTTGCAAATATCCATATGATGATATATAAAGGGAGAGAGATGTTATGGGAATGAGACCAGTTATGAATTCAAATAAAGACTACAATGCAGAGTGATTCAGAAACATAATAATTATGTGATGAACCACAGCAAGCAGCAAATCTGTAAACTGTTATTTTCTGCAGAACAGAGATTCTGATTGCACTTAGATGCTAGGAGTAGCATCTGCATTAGCGGTACACCACATGTTAATGGATACTCTCACAGCCAGTGACTGTGATGGTGTGCATTATCACCTTCCATGCTGCAGGTGGAGCGAGACATGGTTAACATACCATTAGCACTATAATAAGCACACTGCTGAGCACAGACACCATAAGTTAACTTGTAGATGTGCCATCCTCATTTGGAATCATGTGGGATGCATACAATGCCTACCCCACTGGGAGCTTCCAGTGACCATCATGTGCACAGTAGGGGTATTGCTGGTATATGCTACATGAATCTTACACCTGTTCTTTACTGTCATTCTTCAGCATTTAAAGGAGCTTATGTGGTTCCCATACCTTTCAACTGTCCAGATATTTGCAGAATGTCCAGATTTTTGTCTCATATTTTTGGTCTTTTCCTCATAAAATTTGTGCTTTTTTTTTGCAAATCATTGAGGATTGAAGTTAATAAATAATGGCAGTCATTTAAGTTTTAGACTTCATATCCTTCAGAAAATACACTGTATGTAGCAAAAAACTTTTATTTTAGCAACTTTCTAAGGCTGTAAGAGCAATACGTAAAATTTTTCCTGCATTTTTAGACATTTGTCCTACCATTATTTTTGGCTTTGTTCAGATTTCTTGTTCTTAGAGGTTGACAACTATGGTGGCTCCCATGGACATCAGAGGAGAGAAATACCAACATGGAAGCATCTTACAAAAAGTACAGATGTTAAGTTGTCTATCTCGCCTTCATTCTTGCTGAATGGGTTCGGAGCCGAACCTCGGCTCCGACTCGGCCACTCTAAAAGCTCGAGAGCTAGTTCCACCTGCTCGAGGCTCCCCTATATCCCACAATGCTAGGCGATAACTCCTCAGATCTCGTTTGCCGCTATAGCGATCGAGGTGCTCTTCCAACCAGCTCTTCAGGTTAGTTACTTTAAAAATAAAGTTAACTGAGACAGACCCCCTTTAATTTAGTTTTTCTATATTATTTACTTATTTAGGTAGTTTCTTTAATTTTCCCTTGCAAATTCTCCCCCTTTTTCCAGAACTTTCAAGAGTTCTTCCCTTAGGCCCTTAGGCCCTGTCCCTCCCTTCCTAGTAGTTGGAGTGACTGTGTTTTTCTGTAGGGATTATTTAGTTTAATTTAGTTTAATTTTATTTAGTGTAATCTGTGTGTGTGTTAGTGTGAGTGATTACACTATCTTCTTTAGAAATGTCTAAAGAATCGAAGGTCTCAGGCTTTAAGAAGTGTGACTCGTGCTGTCAGAAGATGTCTCTGACAGACGGTCACACTTCTTGTGTATACTGCCTGGGACCTTTGCACCTGCAGGACTCATGTGCTGTTTGCCATGGTTTCAGCCCTAGAGTCCTGCAGGAGCGAAAAAATAAGCTTATTTTAAGGGGCTTATTGAAGCCTCAGGGTCCCCCGACTCAATCTTCGGGGAAACCCTCCAAGCCTACCAGACCGTCGGCTCCTGTATCTGAGTCGTCTTTGGGAGCTTTGAAACCTGTTCGAACATCGGCTCCGGCTGGAGCCGATGATTCTCGAACACATGTTCCCACTGTTCCCTCAGCTCCGGCCGGAGACGAGGTAGTCACTGCTGAGTCGGCTCCGATAAGGCTATCAGAACCGACTTCTAGAAAGAGGTCCAGGTCACCATCTATTGGCTCCGTTCATTCGGCTCTAGCATCTCCATTGTTGTCTGAACGGAGCCATAGATCTCACTCCTCTAGGTCGTCGAGACTGTCAGATCATGACCTTCAGAGGGTAGTGAGTCGACTTCTTAAGTCCAAGGCACTGGCCCAGATGCTTCAGAGCCCGACTCAACAGTCGATGGCTAATCCTGTCACTCAGAATGTTCCTCCTCTGACTCTCTTGAGTTCGGAGCCGAGGCAGCTCGGACCCGAGACTGTGGGTGCGTCGGAACCAATACCTTTGTCTTTGGTGCCGTCGTCTGCTCCGATGTCTTCTTTGGAAGAATCTCGGCGCCGGACTTCCCACGTCAGCTCCGAGGGGGCGAGTGGCATCGGACCCTTGTCCGACCCCGCTCTCCCTCTCAGTGCTTCGGCGCTGGTGAGTTCGGCTCCGACATCGACCTCGGAGCCATCACTGTCAGTGCCGAGGGAGGTTTTCAGCTTTTTGGAGCGGAGACTTCTGGCTCTGCCTGACAGGGGTGCCTTCGAGGTCATGAGGAGCGTGTTGGAACCTGGTTCAACCCCACAGTCGGCTCCATCTGCCCCTCCCTCCACGGTGCCTGCAGTGATTTCTTCTCACTCCCTCATCCCGGATCATAGAGAGCCAGCTCCTCAAGTATCCCCAGTGGGGATCTCCTCCTCTTCCGAGGCCTCTCCTGACCCGGTAGGAGAGCCCCCTAGGAAGAGGCAGTGCAAGAGGAAGCACATCGACTCCCCTGAGTCTGTCACCTCTGACACTGATTTAGAGGATTCTGAAGGTTCCCCTCATTCCCCCTCTGAAGATGTCTAATTCGCAGACATCCTCGAAATCTTAAAACAGAGGGGGAATTGGCCAGCCCTCAACCCTTCAGAGGATGAATCAGTGTATCTTGAGGCATTTGGCTCTCGCCCTTCCACCTCCTGGGTGTCCCCTCCCTTTGACCCCTCATGGAAGTGGTGGCGAGGAAGGTCTGGACGGCTCCTGACTCAGTGGAACCCACCCCCAGGAGACCATCAAAATTTATCACTGCCCCCAAAGACAAAGAATTCTTGACCAAGGGCGTCTCTGTTGATGCTATGGTGGTGGCTGCAGCCACCAAGAAGGAGCTTGCTGATCCTTCAGTGCCTGTTCATCCTCCTAACAAGGAGTCTAGGACTATGGACAGGTACGGGAAGCGAATGTTCTCGTCAGCAACCTTTTCTATGCGCTCGCTGAATTACCTGTGTCATTTCACTCATCTCCAGAGGGATTTGCTCAAGGAAGTGAGTGAAATGTTAAAGGATCCAACAGCTGTGGGTTTTCAGGATAGGATGAACTCTCAGCTAGCGACCCTCAACTCAATAGCTAACTCCTCCATGTGCCTTCTTTCATACACGGCGGATGGGGCGAGTAGAGCGGCAGGTACAGGTGTGGCGTTACGTCGACACGCTTGGATGCGGCTGTGTAACTTTGTGGACCCTTTCAAGGCGTCCTTCACTAACTTCCCTTTTGATGGATCATCCTTCTTTGGTCCTCAAGTGAAGGAAACCCTGACTAGGTGCGAGACTGATGGCAAGACTCTCTCTGCCGTTGGAGTCCATTTTTCTACTCCTTCTAGGCCTTACCCCAAGGGCCAGAAGGGGGGAAAGATGTGGTTCCGCAAACAACCACAAGGAGTTTCGCCTGACGCACAGAGTCGGTTCCCCCCCTAGAGGCAGAGGGGGGAACAATAATAATAGACTCCGTCCTAGAGGCAGAGGGGGCCCGCAGAATCAGGGCAGTCGAGAATCCTTCTCTGACAAGCCCTTTCAGCATCCCTGAGGTGTTGCCCGACTGTCCACCTTCGGAGGCAGTCGGGGGAAGATTATCTCTGTACCCAGAAGCCTGGCTTTCCCTTACTCAAGACAAATGGGTACAGTCTATCATTTCAGAAGGCTACAAAATCCCTTTCTTTCGCATTCCAAAGCAGTCTGGAAAATCCCTTTCAGACATTCCACCCAGTCAAAGGGAGCAAGCGTCATTAGAAATTTCAAAGCTGCTAGCAAAAAGAGCTATACAACCAGTTACAGCAAACCAACAAGGATCCAGAATCTACTCCAAATTCTTTTTGGTTCCAAAGAAAACAGGGGACTGGAGACCTATTTTGGATCTCAGCAACTTGAACAAGTTTGTCAAGAAAACAAAATTTCGGATGGTCACGCTGCAGTCCATTCTGCCCCTTCTGGGGCGGGACAACTGGATGTGCTCTATAGATCTCCAAGATGCGTACTATCACATCAGAATGAACCGACGCTCCAGCAGATTTCTCCGCTTCAGGCTGGGAACCAGTAATTTTCAGTTCAGGGCCCTGCCCTTTGGTCTCACTACAGCCCCCCGAGTGTTTACCAAATGCATGGCAGTGGTCGCCTCTCAGCTGAGACAACAAGGATTCCAGGTGTTTCCATATTTAGACGACTGGCTCCAAACAGCCCCCACCAAGCATCTTCTACTTCTTGCCAGAGACTACACCTTACACACATGTCAAACACTAGGCATTTCAATAAATTACAAAAAGTCTGTCTTGTCGCCTTGTCATGTTATTACCTTCACAGGCGCAAATTTAGACACAGTCAGCATGTCAGCCATACTCACAGAGCAGAGAATAGCAGACATACACAGACAGGTCTCTCTTGTCTTGCAGAGCAACAAAGTCAAAGCCAGACTGATCCTGAAGGTCTTAGGGATAATGGCAGTGGCCATCCCTCTTCTACCATTAGCTCGCTTCCATATGAGAATCTTACAATGGATGCTCTTCACTCAATGGTCTTTCCAACGACTTCCAATGTCCCATCCTATTTGGATAACACAATTGTGCAAGAATCATCTCTCTTGGTGGATCACATCTCCCCAGCTCTTCCTAGGGAGACCTTTCGTTCCTTCCCCTCCAGTTGCTACAGTGACAACAGACGCCTCCCTGATTGGATGGGGGGGGGCATTACCAGGGCAGGACGGTCCAAGGCATGTGACAACCTTTAGAGTGCCACTTGCACATAAATGTCCTAGAGATGAGAGCAGTGCTTCTAGCATTGCAAGCCTTACAAGACTCTCTTCCCAAGGGAACTATAGCAATTCAGACAGACAATATGTCTGTAGTGTGGTACATCAACAAACAAGGCAGAACCAGATCTTACCCCCTATGTCGAAAGGCACTCAGACTGTGGCAATGGGTGATTTCTTCTCAGCGGTTTCTGTTAGCAACGCACATTCCCGGGAAGTCCAATGTGATTGCGGACAAATTGAGCAGAGCTATTCTCATGCCTCACAAGTGGTCTCTGAAGAATTCAGTGTTGGAGAAAGTTTTTCAAAAGTGGGGCCGGCCTTGCTGCGACCTTTTTGCTACTCCCCAAAACAGCAAGTGCGATGATTTCTTCACCCTCTTTCCCCAACCAGGCCACCCCAGCAGAGACGCTCTGGTCCACGATTGGCCCCGGGGACTTCTGTATGCCTTTCCACTCTTCCCACTAATATCTCAACTAATTCAGAAAGCCATCGCTCAGAAAGCTTCCATGATCCTCATTGCCCCTTACTGGCCTCGACAGATTTGGTTCCCATTTCTTCACCGTTATCTCTTGGAGCAACCTTGGCATCTGGACCCAGTTCCAGACCTCCTGACCCATCAGTCAGGTCAGTTGCACCGCTCCCTCCCTTCTCTGAACCTCACAGCGTGGTTCCTCCAATTCCAACTTTAGCCAGGCTTCCTCTAATATCTCACTCAGTTCACGATATTTTGATAGCCTCTCATAAATTCTCCACTCGGAAGATTTATAATAGTAAGTGGAAACATTTTTCCTGTTGGGCACAGTCAAAGGATATAGATCCTTTCACTGCTTCTATTCAGTCTGTTTTGGATTTTCTAGCCGAACTTTTCCACTCAAGTTCGTCTCCGTCCACCATCAAGGTTCAATTGGCAGCTATATCTAACTTTCATGTCGGTGTCTCAGAGTCTTCCATTATGTCTCACAAGCTCTGCAAAGCTTTTCTAAAGGGAGTTTTTCTCCTCAAACCACCTATTAGGGATCCTCCTCCTCAATGGGATCTCAACTTGGTTCTGGCGTCCTTAATTCTTTCCCCCTTTGAACCCGCGGCTTCATGCTCAATGAAGTTACTATCTTGGAAAACACTCTTTCTGGTAGTTATCACTTCAGCTCGAAGAGTCTCTGAACTCCATGCTCTGTGTAGTCGACCTCCTTATCTATTGTTTCATAAGGATAGGGTATCTTTACGTACTAACACATCCTTTTTGCCTAAGGTAGCTTCACCAGCAAATTTGAATCAAACCATTGATCTTCCAGTTTTCTTCCCTAACTATTCGAACAGATCAGAACAGAGATTACATTGGTTGGACATTCATCGCCAACTTAGGTACTATTTAGACAGGACCAAACAATCCAGGAAATCCGATCAACTGTTTGTGTCCTATGCAGAAGGTAGAATGGGCCTTCCAGTTTCTAAGGTGTCTCTCTCTAGATGGCTTACTTCATTGATTACCCTTGTTTATGAGATCAGACGTCAACAGCTGCCATCCAAACCCAAGGCTCATTCGACTAGAGCTTTAGCCACATCTATAGCTTTTCAAGACAGGCTGCTTATTGATTCGATTTGTTCTGCAGCTACTTGAGCTTCTCCCCATACCTTCATATCTCATTATAAGTTGGATTTAGCCTTTAGAGGCCGAGCCAACTTTGGTTCCACTGTACTCAAGAGTCTGCTCTGATAGGCCACCCGGGACAAGGTGCTAGGGACGCGGTCCCATCCAGCAAGAATGAAGGCGAGATAGACAACTTAACATTTAGAAGTTATGTACCTACCATAACGTTCCATGTTAGTTGTCTTCTTCTCGCCTTCTTTCTTGCGTCCCACCTTCCTTCCCCCTAGCCTGGACAGACCTAGAGGAGATTGTCTTGTGACCTCTTTATCTTTCTCCCATGCTACCACCTCTATATATGCCTCTGTTAGGTTTAGGACACCTCACACTCAGCCTTATAGAGGTGGGTTACCTTTCTCCATGTTATGGAGTTTTTTCCTGCTTGGCCTAGCTTTCAAACGAGATCTGAGGAGTTACCGACTAGCATTGTGGGATATAGGGGAGCCTCGAGCCGGTGGAACTAGCTCTCGAGCTTTTAGAGTGGCCGAGTCAGAGCCGAGGTTCGGCTCCGAACCCATCCAGCAAGAAAGAAGGCGAGAAGAAGACAACTAACATGGAACGTTATGGTAGGTACATAACTTCTAATTTTGTACCTACCATAAATGTAGATGTTTGAGTGTATACACTGCTGCAGTCATTACACTTGGGTTATCCTCCCATCAGGCAGTCCCACAGTCAGCCAGAGTTCCAAAGTCTTGGTCCGGTGTCGGTTGCTGTCGCTTCTTCCCTGATGTCAGTGCGCCAGGGGTATATAAGATGCAGCCCATGCCATTTTCTTCAGTTTTTCTTGCCCCAGATGTCAGGTGCCCCCAAATAGGTAGGCAATGCGTATAGCTAATAAAACATACATAAAAAATGAAACCAAAACTTTCAGTTACCAGCAAATACACCACATAGGTTGTAAAAGGTAGAAGGCATAGATAAGTACCAGCAAGGAAGAGGGGATGGAGGGAGGGTAACCTGGACTGCAGCAGTGTATACACTCGAACATCTACATTTATGGTAGGTACAAAACTGTACTATGTTCATCGTGTTACACTGCTGCAGTCATTACACTTGGGTAGAATCCCAAAGCTGAGGTTGGGTGGCTGGTTCTATAAAGCATTAGGGGTGGCTATAAGGCCCTGCAGCACTGCAGTGGCAAAGCCAGCTCTGGATTTAGAGTAAAGAGGCAGGTGGTAATGCTTGGTAAAGGTATGCACAGAACTCCAAGTTGCAGCTTCCAAAATGTCCTTGGTAGGTACTCCTGAGGTAAGCAGTTGAAGTGGCTGTAGCCCTGGTGGAATAAGACCTAATGTTGCTAGGTACAGTTTTCCCATGTTGTGTATAGCAGAACCCTATACAGTGTCCTATCCATTTTGAAATGGTCTGTTTTGAAATAGCTTTTCCCTGTGATCCTGCAGCATATGCTGCAAACAATTGCTCAGTTTTCCTGAAAGCTTTTGTTTTGTTCAAGTAGAAGCGTGACTGTCTGTGTATGTCCAAGGAATGCAGAAGTCTCTCCCCTTTATTCTGGGGATTTGGATAAAATGTTGGCAAGTGAATAGTTTGGTTTAGAGCCACACTTGATACCACCTTTGGCATAAAAGTAGGGTTTGTTCTTAAAGACACCCTGTCTTGATGAAAAATGATGAAAGGTTCCACTGCCATTAGTGCCTGTAACTCAGATACTCTTTGTGCTGAGGTTATTGCCAGAAGCAGAGCAATTTACAATGAGACATATTTTAATTTTGCTGAATTGGCTGGCTCAAAAGGAGGTAAAGTTAATTTCTCCAAGACGAAGTTGAGGTCCCAAGTTGGAGTTGGTGCTCTACGGGGCGGTCTTATGTTTTTAGCCCCTCTGAGGTATTCTTTTAGCAAAGGATGAGAGAAAATTGGCGGATCTGTGCTGTAATGAGCAGTGATGGCAGAGGCGTGGATCTTAATGGATGAAAAGAATAGTCCTTTGTCCAGCATCTCAGTTAAATATTGTAGTATCTGAGGAATATTTGGGACAAGAGGGTCAAAGCTGTGAGCCTGGTTCCAGGCACAGAATCTCATCCATTTATCCAAATAGGCTTTCCTGGTGCTAGGCCTCCTGGCCTCCAAAATGACATCCATAACAGCTTTAGAGAGAGGTGTTGTTTGCTAGACTAAGGAATATGCCATGCAGCCAGGTTTAAAGTTTTGAGCTGGCTGTGAAAAGTCTGATTGTTTTGCTGAGTCAGAAGATGTGGAATTTGAGGTAAAATCCATGGTGGGCCTTGTGCTAAGTTCTTTAAGAGTGGGTACCAGTGCTGGCGTGGCCAGTCTGGGGCAATCAGGATCATTTTTGGCTTCTCTTATCTGGCTTTTAGGAGTACCTTTGAAAGGAGAGGCAGTGGTGGGAAGGCATATGCTTGTAGGTTTTTCCAGCTGAATGAGAGGGCATCCACTTTCCATGCTTGTGTGTGGTAAGTCCTTGTGCAGAATTTCTGTAGCTGGCAATTCATTGGGGAGGCAAACAGATCTATGTCCGGGCTCCACCATTTTTGTGTTATCATGTTGAATATTTGTGGATTTAATTTCCACTTGTGCGGGTCCATGATGTTTCTGCTTAAGTCGTCTGCCAGAGTATTTTCTCTCCTGGCAGGAATTGTGCTTGCAGATGAACTTGATAAGTTAGAGCTGTGTTCCACAAGGTCATGGCTTGTCTGCAGAGGGGGTATGAATGAGTGCCCCCTTGCTTGTTTATGTACCACATAACTGTGGTGTTGTCTGTATTTAGTAGTAGTTGTCCAGGATGCAGAAGGTCCTTGAAAGCTGTAAGGGCATTTTGTACAGCTAGCATCTCTTTTTGATTGATGTGAAGATGCCTTTGTTCTGCGGCCCACTTGCCCTGAATACATTTTCCTGCCATGTGTGCTCCCCAGGCATAATCCAAAGCATCTGTTGTCAGTGTTTGCCTGGCTTTGGGTTGAGTGAAAGGCTGTCCCTTGTTGAGGTGACATGCCTGTGCCCACCATCGAAACTCCTGTTGTAAGCAGGGAATAAGTGGTATTACTGTTTCCAGGCTGTGGCAGTGTTGAGACCAAACATACTTTAGGTACCATTGTAATTTCCTCATATGCAGTCTGGCATATGGAATTAGTAGTATGCAAGATGCCATGAACCCCAAGGTCTGCAGAATTTTTCTTGCAGGGAGTTGGGATTTTGTTGCCATCAATTGAAAGTATTGAGTCAGTTGTCCTTGCTTGTCTGGCGTGAGATAAGCCAGCTGGGCCGTTGTATTTAAGCTGGCACCCAGGAATATTATCTCTTGTGAGGGCACTAGTTTTGACTTCTTTTCATTTACTGTGTACCCTAGGCAAATTAGCAAGCTTGTTACAAACGCCAGATGCTTTAAAAGAATGTCCTTGCTTTATGCTTGAATAAGGCAGTCGTCCAAGTATAGGTATATTTGAATCCCTTTTTGTCTGCAAAATGCAATTACTGGTGCCAGGCATTTTGTGAAGACCCTGGGCACAGTAGATAAGGCAAAGGGCAGTGCAGAGAATCGATAATGCCTTGAACCTGCTATGAATTTGATGTATCTTCTGCAATTTTGTCTGATAGGGACATGCAGGTATGCCTCCTTGAGGTCCAAAGTTACAAGCCAAGCCTTCTTGCCCAGCATGGGAAGAAGCTGCTGTAGTGTCAACATTTTGAATTTTGGAACATCCAGGTAAGTATTTAGAGAAGAAAGGTCCAGAATGGGTCTCCAGGCTTTGTCCTTTCTGGGGACCAGAAAGAGTCTTGAATAAAATCATTGTCCTTGCTCCTGTGGTGGTACCTTTTGAATAGCTCTCATTTCCATGAGGGCTGTAATTTGTTTTTGAGCCTCTGCCCATTGATTTTGTGGCAGGTTTGGCATTCCTTTTAGCCTTGGTAAAGTGTGAAAGTGGAACCTGTAACCTTGAGATACAATATTCAGAACCCATTTGTCTTGGGTGATCATATGTCAATTGTGTGAAAAGAGTGCTAGTTTTCCCCCCAAGAGGGCTGCCAAGAGGAAAGAGCTTGGCAGCTGAAGGGGGAAGTCATTGGGACTGTTTCCTATAAGGTTGTGGCCTGTCTTCCCCTCCTTTTTGGGTTGATGCACCCCATTGTCGAGGTCTGTAAGAACCTTGGGGCTGACCTCTGCCTCTCAGACGTTTGTATTTGCCCCTTTGTGGTCTGTCTGAAACTGGAAAGGACCAATTCTTTGTAGGCCAATTTCTGCTAAATCGAGGAGGCTGAACCTGTAAGAAATCCTTCACTGTTTGCATATATTTTGCCTTATCCTCCATTTTCTTTAATACCTCTTCTGCCTTAACTCCAAATAAAACATCCTGCTGCAAAGGTGCATCCAATAATTTTGCTTTAACATGATCAGGTAAACCTTATTCTTTTAACCAAGCATGTCTTCGAATCACAGACCCTGTAACTGCTGCTCTACAAGAAGTCTCTAATGAGTCAAAACCACATTGCAAAGTATGTTTTCCACTTGTTCTGCTGCATGCAATAAATCCTCCATTTTCTTATAATCAGGATGTTCTGAATTTGGAAGCAGTTTTTTGTTTTAATTGAGACATTAAATATTGTTGATATTTAAGCATGTGAAACTGGCAATTTAAAGCCCTCATTGCTAAGGTTGCAGATGTGTATACTTTCTTCCCCCATCTGTCTAATGCTCTGGAATCCCTGTCAGAGGGAACTGGATTTTTAGCTGTGGAAGCCTTTACCCCTTTGGGAGCCTGGGAAATAGTTTCTGGGTCAGCAACAGGGCTTTTATAAAGAAATTTGTGAGAGTCAGGGACTCTTTAATATCTGTCTGGTTTGACTGGAGCAGGAGGCAAAGAATCAGGATTTAAACTGGATTCAGAGTACACATCATCCACAATGTCTAACACTGGCAAAATAGCAAGGGGTCTATGCTGAGGCAATAAAAGGAAGTCTCTGAGCCTTTTCTTGGATTCTGAGTAATCCTGACCCTCCCAATGGAAATGCTCCCTCATGGTATGCAAAGTTTCCCCAAAAGAGTAGTCCTCTGGAGGAGAGGCTGAAGGAATCGATTCTTCAGCATCAGAATCCTCATAGGGGGGTAAGGAGTATCCCTGATCTGAAGAGGAATCCGAAGAAATGGAAACCTGGTCAGAGGACTCATAGTCTGCATCCTGCCTAGGCCTTTTATCTGGAGGGGGATGGGAACCCCTGATCAGAATAATTAAGTCTTTGGCCATTTTGAGCATCTGTTTCTTAGGCATGGAGGCCTGTCCAGGTAAATGCTGTACTTGCTTCTTTGTCTTTAAAGGGGTTTTAGGCTTAGCAGAAGATGTGATGGTAAATTGAGTAGGTCTGAATATACCCTCTGAAGCCGAGGGCTGCTCAGCAGCTCCAGATCCCTCTGAAGGGATAGTTTCGGTAGGCCCTAAATCTTGAGTATCCAGAGGCCCAGCCATCTCCACATGGGAGTCGGAGGCGGCCTGTGGTTTTGAGGTAGCAGTCATCAGGGGCTGCGAAGGCACCTCGCTGAAAACCGGAGAACCGGCGACTGGCCTAGAAGAGGATTCGTCGTCAGTTTTGGACCTCGGATGCCTATCCTTGTCTTTGCACTTTTTGTGTATCCCAGTCATCGGTTGTTCTGACAGCATGGTATAATTTAATTTTCTGCCGAAATAATGTCGGGCAAAATCAAACCAACGTTTAATAGTGCGCTTGTTAAATCTAGCACAAAACCGACAACTAGTGACGTCGTGGTCTGGGCCTAGGCATGGGATACAGTAAAAATGAAAATCCTTATGCGGTATTTGCTTCTAACAAGAAATACGATTATTAACTTTTACTGACATCGGTCTGAGGCAAGAAAAAGTTTCCCCAACGGGGTACTTAGCTTTATTGAAGACTTTGGTTCTCAAATTCGAATAGAAAAATCTCAGGAGTCGGCCGACCGGCACTTGCGAACTGCTTTTGCTTCGGGCACTGCACGGCAAGAAAGACTGAAGTAAATGGCGTTGGCTGCATCTTATATACCCCTGGCACACTAACGTCAGGGAAGAAGCAACAGCAACCGACACCAGACCAAGACTTTGGAACTCTGGCCAACTGCGGGACCGCCTGACGGCAGGATAACCCAAGTGTAATGACTGCAGCAGTGAAACACTATGAACATCAGCCCATTTCCATGAGGTTTTAGGGGCCTTTGATTGTATCTTTATCGTCATCAAGGTCCCACATTATCCCATGGTGCCCAGAATGTCAATTGGCAGGGCTTCCACTCCTTCAACTGACAGATGGCGTGGAATGCACAGGGTGTTATTTACACTTTGCCTGTGCATCATGCAGTCATTTTCCATAATGCAGTAGGTGGATTGGATACTCTAAATTGGCCCTAGGTGTGTGTGTGCGCATGTGTGTGCCTTCTGTGGCTGGCAACTCGACACTGTAAAACTCCACTGCCAATCATGAGTGGACAGATGATCCGCTGTGACGACCCCTAACCGGGAAAAGCCGAAAGAAGAAGAAGAAGATACATATATGGATCTATGATGCTAAATCGAAAGAACGTTAAATTAAAATGTACTATAGCGAACTCACTTTCGCGAAAGTGCATTTTAGCAAAAATGCACTTTCGCAAAAAAAAAATGTAAAAGAAAACGACAAAAAACCTACAAAATTAAAACACTACTCATGTTTATGCAGGGGGGCAAGGACCCCTGCACTTCCACCCCCTCACTTTAATATTCTCACTCCGAGATCGCACTACAGTGAAAAAAAGGAAATATTCCCTTATCCCCGCTGCACCACGATCTAAGCAATACTTTAGTTAGTTGTATAATCAACAGTACATGTTGATGTACAACTAAATCTACACACAAACTACTTGTCTTTTTTTTTTTTTTTTTTTTGCAAAAGTGCATTTTCACTGTAGTACATTTCGATTTAACTTACTTTTGATGTAAAGACTAGGACCTTTATATATATATATATATATATATATATATATATATATATATGTATGTATATATATATATATATATATATATATATATATATATATATATATATATATATATATATATATATATATATACACACATACAGTATATGCACACACACACACACACACACACACACACACACACACACACACACACACACACACACACACACACATACATACGTATATATAAATGTACAAGAAGGTGGAATATTTTTACTACTGAAAGTGCTTACCATATTAAAGTTTTTAGTTGCTTTAGCATTACATTTTTCTTATTTGCTTATTTCAGCTTTCTCCTACCATTCAACTCGTTTTTCTTTTGATTTGTAGTTTTTCGGATTTCTTGTATATATATATATATATATATATATATATATACATTCCACAGACAAAACTATGAGGCGTTGCAAGTGATGCTGGATATGCCCTGGAACCATAGCTCATGGCACCTATATACATCCCAGACCATGGCAGAGATGGCATAAAACACACACAGGTGCACACACACAACCTTAATTAATGTGATTTGGAGTGTTAAATATCTGCATGCTGTGGCAGGTTAAGCTGGATTGCCTGTCCCCTCTATAAACATGAAGATGGATGGGGAGAATCCACTGCCATTACTGGATTACTGGTGTGTCAGTAGATGTGAGTGGTACTGTGCCCTCTAATTTAATCATTGCTGAAATCATCACTATGATGCCTGAATGTGCTGTGAGCTGGCTGCCGTCATCATCACTTCTCTCTAGTGATGTACTAGCATCAGGCATACCCTATCCTGCTGTACGTGGCCCTATATCAGTATCATATGTGAAGGCAAAGAAAAAAACATCTATGTGTATAAATGAACATTTATGGCAATCCCACATCCCTTTGCTACAACAGAAATAGATATAAAAATTATAAAGGCAAGGAAGGCATACTTACCTTGGGGGCACATAATGTGGTGGTGCAATTCCTGAGGTACCTGTGGGAGAGATAGAACAATGTTTACAATTCGTAAGCTCATAACAGTGGTATGCCACCATACAATGGTACTAGAATGTAGGCACACCAACCTTGTGCATCCATGATGGGCACACATAGTGTCTCCAACAGTCCAGCTCCCACACCCAACACTTCTCCAGGTATAAGTGTCCAGTCATTGTCCCCACTTGAGGACAGCAAGAACTGTTCCAGATCTGCGAGTTTGGTCGGTAACCCTGATCCTCTATCTGTGTCCATTCTTTCCCTGAAAATGGTCTGTGCCTTTCTGTAGGCATGGTGGATCATACAAATGACCCCTGTGAAGGACCTGTGTTCCTGTCCTGTCATGTTCAACTACAGCATTTACATAGTCACAAGATCTTGCTTCACTGGCTTCTTGAAGGTTTTGTTAACATTGCCTGTGTTCGGAATCTACCTGCCATGGGAGCACAAGGCTTATAAAAGTGTCTCTCTCTCTCTCTCTCTCTCTCTCACTCCCTCTTCTGGGGATGAACTTCTCCAGCATCTGTCTTTCTTTATGTGCCATCAGAATACCTGTACATATGAACATACACCTCTGGTCTGTGTCTGGACACAAATGTGATCCACATCCTCCATAGCTGCCCATAGTCCATGCTGTAGCTGTGCCTGCAACATGTCTCTTGGCTACTATATAGTGTTAGCAGATGTCACACCCCATCAGCATGCCACCAGTGCCACCATGGATACCCCTCATGATATAACTGGGATACATATATGTATATATGTTGCCCTCCCAGGCAACAGTGCAATGTGTCCCGCGTGCACAGTTCTACTGCCTAACACATGTACTAGGTGTGAACCTCACATTGCCTGTAGTTGTCAAATAGAACACTGCAGCGTAGAGTGTTCCTTTCTATATACCATTCCAGTCTGTGTTTCCACCAACATAGCCACTTCAGTGCTCTGACATTATGGATCCTCCTAGGTGGCCTAAAGAAAACCAGGACATGTACTTATTTTCTCATTCCTTCCCATAGTACTGTCAGTTCCTATGTAGATAGGCTGTTGTTACACATAACCCACATGCAGTACAGATACCCTTTATGTGTCCTTGCCTGCTGATAGCCTGTGTTTCTGTACCACGGCTCTTGTAGTCAGTTCTGTTAGCTCTTATACTCAGTTATGTCCATACTAATATATATCTTCTAAGATTTTCTATACTGCTGACAGCACTGCAGTGGTGATTGCTGCTTTTATTCATCTAATACAGGCTGTGCAGTGCCACTGTTATGCTAATAAAGTGATTTTACATGACTATTTTTTGACTCACACTTAGAATAGCAAATTGGACAAATGGATGGGCAATTGGAAATTCATCCCGGTCTGGTACCTATGTTTCTGATGGACAAAGGCAGTCACTAAATCACCACCTATATAAATCAAATTTCTGGGTCACATTTGGGTTGCATCGTTAAGCTTATAAGATTCCTGGTGGTTGTTAGCCTAGTATACACCTATGAACCTATGTTGTGCAGTGTCACCTTACATTTCACTAAGAAGCTTATGCCTGCCCTTGCACATGATTGGTAGTCATCATATGGGACAGCTATGCACAGAAAGAGTAGCAGCCCCTGTGCATTTGTGGTGTTATTATACCAGGTAACTGACTCACAGTAGTGTGGTACAGCACAGGAGATTTGGGTAACAGCACACTGACATGGTGGTTGACTGTGTATTAGGTATTAGAGGTTCACTACTGCTTGTGAAGGCCACACTAGTGCCATCTCTCAGTTTGTGCATGTCAGCTGTGGCCATGCCACTGCATTTTTACATCATACTACCTCCCTCTGTAATGATGTCCACTGATGTGCGCCATGTGGTTTCTGCAACATGTATAGTTATGTCTCAGCTCTCATTTTCTCTCCTGGGTTCTGCAAGATCTCAGTGTGGCAGGGTTCCTGTATGGTGCAACAGGAAAACTAAGATTTTTCTTCACCTGCTGAACAAGCACCCTGGAAATGAATGCTGGGAAATTGCTATTAGGTTCCCATGTATATAGTAGATGCCTGATACTCACTTGCTAAGGCAGCGAGTAATGTATGGCCGTCACCCTCTCTGGCACCTGTATAATGATTTCAAAAGGCACCCCTCTGACCTTCGTCAATAAGAAGAGCAGGTTAGAGCCACAACCATAACCTGGGTTATCTGGTGATGTGTTCAGTTCCCTAAACAGCCCATCTACTTCAACACAGTTGAGGAGCAAAGAAAAATAAAATCCAGCATTTCTGTAACTATCTTAAGCTGCTTGCTTGCTAGAGCTGAAAAAATCCAGCATTTCTGTAACTATCTTAAGCTGCTTGCTTGCTAGAGCTGAAACAATCAGCTTGTCACAATTAAAACAATGCATTCACACACACTCTAAGCACTTTTGCACGTCATCTGTGACCACAAAAAGCAGTATCAGTATTTATTTATGAACTTAAGATATCCTTACAGCTTCATAAAGCAGCACCAGCACTCCCCACCTGCATCATCACCTCCTGCTGATCATACCACCTAGCAACTTGCACTTGGGGCAGGCTCCCTCTTTGTTCTGCCCTAGTTATGGCCCTGTTTAGGAAGAGGCGACCTGACTACCATAGTAAGGAGGAATAAATGATTTTATAGTAGGCTGTACTGGGGTCTATATTATAAACACAAAAGCTTACCTTATCGAATCCCTAAATGTCGACCCATCCTCATCAAACCGCAAAAACACCAAACTCCCTAAACCACGAAATTTAAAACATCGAACTATCATACTTGTTCCACCCCACCACGCACTACATACTACCTACACAGACAAACTAAATAAACCACATACATTCACTAACCAAATCCCTACATCTAACTCTAAACTAAACCCTACTTCTAACCCTACACTAAATCCTACATATACCACCAAGTATGCACTTAACTTAACTTGCACCCTAACCCTAAGGTCTGTAACTATCGCACACTTACCTTATGGAGCTATACCGCAGAAGGCCAACCATGACGAATCGTTTCCGGTTTCGGTCTTCTGGACATTTGATGTTTTCACATTTCGACATGGACGGGTTGATGTTTTGGGATTCCATAAGGTAAGCGTTCGACTTACTAATAGGGAACCCTATACTGTACAGCTATAAGCTGTTTCTGATGTACATGAGTATGATTGGCTCATTAACTGTTTTTCTTTCTGCTTTGTAGCTCAGGAGATAATAACAGATAACCAGATTACTTGCCAGATGAGGCAGGCCAAAATCTTCAAGTACTGCATAAGGGTATTGTATGTCTGTGCTTTACCTCCTTATCACAGCAATACCCAGCTGTATGTTTCTGCTTTTTATTTATTTTATTTTACTTTTGTTTATGAGACTTGTCTGACTGGGCTCAGTCAAAAAACTCTTTTCAGCGTAGGTATGGGGAGAAAGGCTTCAATGTATTACAAACATTTTTAAGCAGACGTTTAGTAATATACATGAGTAGACATTAAATAATATACACTAACAATTACACATACATTTTCTAGTTACATTAAATTCATTTGAAAACAGAGGCAACTATTAAAAATATATTTATGCATCAGTACATGTTGAACATTGAGCATTTCAACAGGTGTATTAGTATGATTGTCAACTAGATAGTCTTTACTCATTTGCTTAAGTATGCTATTAAGGTAGGTAGAATAAGACATCTTATAAGCTGTGACATCCCCACTCTAGCCCAGTAATAAAGGAGTCTGAATCCTCACCACTGACATGGGAGAGGGATGTTCACTTAGAATATAAATAGATACACTCAGTATTTCTAAATGCAGACCTCCCTGCATCAAGCACAATTTTCCTTAAGAGCACACAGGGGACACACTCAATCCAGAGTCTGGGTATCTCTCTCTGTCTCTCCCCAGGGTAAGGCTTCACACTGGTATAGCTGCAGAGTTACGTCATCAGCCACGTGCCCAAACCAAGTACTCCACCACTCTCTCTGTGAAACCGTTATTTTGTGTCCCTGCTCCAAGTAGCTCACACACACACACACACACACACACACACACACACACACACACACACACACACACACACACACACACACACACACACACACACACACACACACTTGAGATTTGATTTACATACACACACACACACACACACACACACACACACACACACACACGGGAAATGTTGGCACAGGTTTACTAGCTATGCTCACTTTTGGCCAGACTATAAGGTAGTTATCATTGCCACCAAGCACTACAAACAAGCTACCTAAGGCTCTTGCAAGAGTACCCAGTTATACTGAGTGAAATTAATATTAATGCAAATGGTAATGTTGACCAAACAGCAATGCTTTCAGGAGTGGCCACAGTTATCACCAAATAAATATATGCAAATACTTAAAGCTTAAATATTTTTTCTAAAAGGACCAGCCACAATGAGAAGTTTAAATATATTTAATGACAAATAATAAAATAACATAAAAATGCTAAATATTTATTTATAGTAAACACCAGAGAGTTTCAGTCACAGGAAATTTTGAAAATAACACCAATGGAAAGTTTCACACAGCTACAGGAAAAACAATATTTAGCTAATTTCACTATCTCTTCCTTATTGACTAAAATAATTACTGTTTTGTAGTTAAGTTACTTACTACTGCAAGGCTAGATGATGTGGGGGGGGGGGTCTTTCTAGTCAGGTTTCCAAGAACAGACTGCCCCTGAGACTTCATTCTCCCCTAATATTTTTTTTTTTACTTTAATTTTTTTTTATTTTTAAATATATTTTATCAAACATTACATGAATTCAGAATAAATACCATATGTACAGTTTTATAACCTATAAACTACAGAGCAATATATAACTATATACATTGGTGTCTATACAGAAGAAAACAATAAATGCTTTTAAACACATTGTGAAAAATGATATATTAGTTCATATATCTTTGTCCATTTTCTCAAATTTTTCCAGTATTTTCATACAGGAGTTATAAAATGATGTAGGTCTGGTAGTTCCATTCTTCAGTGTAGATATTGCCGTATGTCCAACTGATAAATATAAGTTTTAAAACTCCTTCAACATGGGAGAAGTCACACTTTTCCAGTAAATGGTGGGGATTTTGCATGCTACTACCATCAATGTCCATAGAATTTTAAAGTCTTTTTTAGGTACACAGTCTAGGATGGGGGAGTTGAATAAAATCATTGATTTTGTTAATTGGCAATTATCATTGAAGACAATCTGCAAAAAATAATTAATATTATTCCAATACAAAGTGAGGCATTTACATTCATAGAATACATGCTGCCAGTCAGCTCTTGTTTTAGTCTGACATCTCCAGCATTGATCCTCACTAGCAAATATTTTGGCAAATTTTTGTGGTGTATAAAAGCTTCTGTGTAAATATCTCCAGGTGAATAGTTGCCAGTATAATGACAATAATAGGAAAAACCAAAAGGAACAACTCGGGCGATGCAGAGTCACAAGAACAAATGGAAGTCAAAATCCTCAGGTAAAAAATCCAAACTTTTATTCCACTGCAGGTCAGATAAGCGCTTTCACTCATTCAATTGAGCTTCATCAGATCATATGTATTTTCATACAGGAGTTATAAAATGATGTAGGTCTGGTAGTTCCATTCTTCAGTGTAGATATTGCCGTATGTCCAACTGATAAATATAAGTTTTAAAATTCCTTCAACATGGGAGAAGTCACACTTTTCCAGTAAATGGTGGGGATTTTGCATGCTACTACCATCAATGTCCATAGAATTTTAAAGTCTTTTTTAGGTACACAGTCTAGGATGGGGGAGTTGAATAAAATCATTGATTTTGTTAATTGGCAATTATCATTGAAGACAATCTGCAAAAAATAATTAATATTATTCCAATACAAAGTGAGGCATTTACATTCATAGAATACATGCTGCCAGTCAGCTCTTGTTTTAGTCTGGCATCTCCAGCATTGATCCTCACTAGCAAATATTTTGGCAAATTTTTGTGGTGTATAAAAGCTTCTGTGCAAATATCTCCAGGTGAATAGTTGCCAGTATAATGACAATGTTGACTGATTTGAGGAGTTTTAGATAATCTTTTTTCTTCTTCAGTAGGAGGGAGGTTGTTTATCTGTGTGTAATAGTCCCAGTAAGTGTTTACATGGTAGACTTTTTTTTAACAATTTTATAAATATTAGACAGGTAACCACCACCTTGATAAGGTTGAGTTGTGATTATAATAAAATATTCAATGAATTTTGGAAACAAAAAATTTTGGAACATTATGTCTGACTGATACTTGCATTTGTTCATTTTATTTTATAACATATTGTGTTAGATTTTGGAGAAGCAGCCATGAGTCATTATTTAGATTATATTTGTTAACTATTTGTTCATTAGTTAATGTTTTCCCTTGTTCTGTCAGTTGGTGCCAATAGCTTATTGAGACTATCTTGAGTGTATTCATTTTCTGAATTGGGGATGTATCAAAGATAGTGGATGTGAAAGCTGTGGGAAAAGTCAAAAAGAACAAGAATTTATATTTGGGACTTTGTTTATGTATGTTTTAAATGTTGTTAATGTAATACTTATATATTTTGATGGCAGTTTGTTATTTTTATTTTTTGTCACTAAGTGATCCTTTAACATCCAGACAAGGGGTGATGGCATGATAGTTAATTGGTCTTGTATATGGTTGTATATGGTTGTGACTAAGTTCTATATAAATCTGTTTGTGTATTTGTTTCCAAATAGGTAAGTAGTCGGCATTTAACCATAAAGTTATAGTTTTGACAACAGAGGATATCATGTATGTCTCAATGTCTGGTAGATTAATTCCACCATCCTCCCAGTTTGGCAAATGTTTATTTAAAGCAATGTGGGGTTTGTTTGGGAACCATAAAAAGTTCAATATTAGTTTGTTATATCTTTCAATGATATATTTGGGAGGTGGTAGTGAAAAACTTTGTATTAGATATAATACCTTGGGAAAAATGATTGAGTTAATAAGATATAATCTGTCTCCCATTGTAAACATATATTTGTTCCAGTTAGATATTGTTTGCTCTATTTTATGTAGTATTTTTATAGTTGTATGTAAGTGAGTCAGTTAAGTCTTTAAGTAGATTTATACCTAAATATAGTATTTTATTATCTACTGCTAAGTATTTAGACTATTTTGTTTATATATTTTTGTTTAGAATTGCATAGCATTATTTTTGTTTTGTTTTCATCAAACTGTAAATCTGAGACACTTTGAAAATTATTTATATCATTAAATAAAGCCTGCAAATGTTTGTTAGTGTCTGAGCTAGTTAGAAGTATGTCATCGGCAAATAATTGTATTTTAAGGTTTAATGTTTTGTTAATGTATATGCCTTTAATATTATCTGATCTAATCTGATTTGCAAAGGGTTCTATAAGTAATGCAAATAACAGTGGTGATAAGGGACAGCCTTGTTTAGTTCCTTTTTTATTTGTGTGTCACCTGATCTATGTGATCCTAATTTAACATATGCAATAGAGTCTTTATATAATGACTGGATAAGTGTGTTAAAAGTTGTGGGAAATTTATATTTTTTAAGATTATTGCAAGGAATTTCCAGTTAACAAAATAAAAGGCTTTGTTAATGTCTAGGGAAATTATGTTTAAATCTGAGCTTGTATGTTTACTATAATCAATTAGTGACAGTATTCTTTTAAAATTGTCATATGTATCTCTTCCTTTAATAAAGCCTGTCTGGTCTTCATGGATTAACATGGGGAGGAAGTGTTTGAGCCTATCTGCATATATTGCCATGAACATTTTATAATCTATGTTTAATAAGGATATTGGTCTATATGATGAGCATTGTTTCTCATCTTTGCCTGTTTTAATTATTGGGGATATCAATGAGTATTTCTGAGAGGGTGGAATACTTATATCTTGCTTAACTATGGTATATACTTTTAAGAGTAAAGATATAGCTTGATTGGGTATCAATTTGTACATTTCTGGTAACATGTTATCTGGGCCAGGTGCTTTAATTTTTTAATTTGTGATTTCAGTTCTGTCATGGTAATTGATTTATATCTATTTGTTCTTGTATTAGTTTAGTGAAAATTTTATTTTCAAGGTAATTATTTATATTTTTGGGGAGCACTTCTTGGGAATTTGAAGAATTGTCAGAGTTATATTGAAGTCTAAAAACTTCTAAAATACCATTTAGATATGTAACTTTTTTTGTAGTATTAGGAATATACAATTCTTTTATTTGCTTGGAATTTTTTTTTTGTTCTGTTGGCTAGCTGCCTCTGGTGTGCAGGATTTGTGGAATAAGAATTTAGTTTTATCTTTTCTAGGTTAATCATAATCTTATGAAGCAATATTTCTGCATATTTGTCATTAGTTTGTATTAGTTCTTGTACTAGATCAGTGTCTCCTTTTTGAATGTCTAACTTCAGTTTATCAGCTTTATTTTGGAATTCTAGCATATCTTTATTCCATATTTTCCTTTTATTGATATACCAAGATAGTATTTTCCCATATATAAATGCTTTTAGTGAATCCCAAATATATATTTCTGAGTTGTCCTCTGTTGTGTTCAGTTCAAGAAAAGTTGTAATTTCTTTTTCATAGAATTCTTTGAACTTTGTTAGTTTTGTGATGTAAACAGGTATTCTTGTGATGGGATTTGTGTATGTAGGTGTAAGTTTTATTTCAAAGTCTAGAGCATTATAATCTGATAAAGGGCTATTTATAATTTTAACTTTATAAATTTTGGGTCTTAAGTCATTAGATACATATTTCCTATCAATTCTAGAATTAGTCTTGTGTCTAAATGAGTAAATTAATGAATCTAGATCTGCATATTCATTTATATCTTTTATACATGCTGTATCTATAAACTTTAAAAGTGCCTTTGATATAGGTTGCTTTTTTCTTGTGGTTTTTGAATCTGTATCATTGTCATCTGTTATACAGTTAAATCACCTGCTGTTATCAGGCTACTTTTGGCTAAATGTATTATGTTTTCAAAATGTCTTCAAAACCACCATAACAGGTACAAGCATGCAAAATCTGAATGTAATGCTACTCAATGCTAGAAGTCTAAACCTCAAAATGCACTCTTGAGGCACTCCTAAAAATGGAGAACATTGATATCTGTGCAGTAACTGAGACCTGGTTCAAGGCTGCAGAGAGCACCCCTGCAATACCAGGCTACAACTCTTATCACACTTTTCGGCCACCAAACCAAGACTGAAACACTAAAGGTGGAGGGGTGTCCATATTCACCAAGGATATTCACACCTCCAGGCTAGTTGCCCAACACAATGCATCTGAAATTCTCCAGGTGCAATTAACACTAGGTAAGACTGCAATCCAAATTGTAGCTTGCTACAGATCCCTCACCATGCCCCAAGATTCTCATTACACCTTTCTAAACATACTGTAAAATATTAAGATACAACCAAACACCCTAATGCTGAGTGATTTCAACTACCCTGCCATTAACAGGGAAAACTACTCAGGTACCAACACCTTTTCCCAACGGTTCTTGGAATTCATAAATTCCAACACCCTGGATCAACTAATCCATTGTCCCACCAGGGGCTCCAGTATCCTAGACCTGGTCATTACCAACATGGGAGATAGATGCTCTACACCAGTGGTCACCCCCTAATTGGTCAGGTCTGACCATAAGCAAATCACCCTTGAAATCCACATCCCACCCCCACCCCCCAGTAAGGAAACCTCCATAAAAAACTTCTCCAAAGCCAACTTCATGCTACTCAAGTCAGAAGTGACAAACTTCATGACACCCATGCAGACGGGATTTGAAAGTTCCACTGCTGAATCCTACACTAAGGCACTGTATGAGCACATCCACTCATGCATGAATCGTGCCATCCCAAATAGAACCAAGATGCTCTCTTCCAAAAAAAAAAGACAACCTGGTGGTCCCCTACCATAAACAAACTATACAACAGAAGGAAGAAACTGTTGGAGAAAAGAGGAAAATCCCAGGATGCAAAAAACTCCCTTACCAGCCTCAGTAAGAAGCTATGATCCCTCATAAACTCCTCCAAAGCTAGTTACAAAAATAAAATTGCCAAAGATTAAAAAGAAAACCACAAGGCATTCTATAGTTATGTCAAGAATCTAAATGGCAATGCTCAGATCTGCTCTGAGCTACAACAGAATGGCATTAAATATACTGATCCCAAGGATATTGCCAATATCCTGGAAGATCAATTTAGTGCCAACTTCAGCCCCTCTCACCCCCTAAAAGGCCCATATCAATACCAAAAGATTGCCAAATTCCAGTAATCATGGCCACACAGGTAGAAACCGCACTCTCCAAAGCTAAGCATACAGCATCCATGGGACCAGATGACATCCCGGGCTGTGTACTACATGAACTACAAAATGAACTGGCACCTCACCTAAGTGTCATGTTTAATCATAGCCTCACCTCTGGCTTTGTGCCCACTGAGTGGCGCACAGCTACAGTTATCCCACTCCACAAGGGGGGATCCACCTTGGATCCTGGGAACTACCGTCCCATCAGTCTGATGAGCCTAATCTGCAAGGCCATGGAAAGCATTATCATGAAACTTATAAACAAATACATTGGCAACCTTCAAACACTGGACCCCACCAAGTTTGGGTTCATGAAGGGCTGATCTTGTCTCCTGAGCCTGATTGACTTCTTCAAATCAGTCTACAGAGCTGTGGACAAGAGTAAGGCAGTCCACACAGCCTATCTGGACCTCACCAAGGCCTTTGACACCATCCCCCACTCTGGAATCATAGATAAACTTACTAAGCTGGGCATAAATCCCTATGTCACTCGATGGGTTGCCAACTGGCTTACTGACAGAACGCAGACTATAAAAGTAGCCAACTCCAAATCCAGCTCCAGACAAGTGACAAGTGGAGTGCCTCAGGGTTCAGTCTTGGGACCGCTCTTGTTTGGCATCTACTTTTCTGAAGTACAGGCCAACACTAAGAGACTGTGGCTAACAAAGTTTGCAGATGACTGCAAACTGGGAGCCATTATTGAATTCCCAAATGATGTGGATATTCTACAAAAGGGCCTTACAGAAACAGATGCTTGGTGCCAGAGCCATGGGCTCAAGCTTAATGCCAAGAAATGTATAGTTATCCCCTTTGGGAAAAAAACATGTACCCATGAATTACCACATAGGTGGCAGTACACTAAACAATGAAATTATGATGAGAGACTTAGGGACACAGGTGGACAGTGGTCTCACCTTTGATAACCACATCGCCACAACAGTCAGGAAATCCTTCTATGTGGTACACCTCATCACTAAGGGCTTTTCATCCAGAAAAAAGGAGGTCATTGTCCCGCTGTACTCATCCTTCATTAGACCCATTATAGAGTACAACACCCCGTTTGGTATGTACCTCACAGGAAGTCTGCAACAGCTGGAAAGGCCTCAGAAATACCTCACTAAAAGAATCACAAGCCTAAAGCAGATGCCCTATGCTGACCATCTAAAAAAACTCCAGCTATGCTCTGTGGCATATCGTCTACTCAGAGGTGAACTCTGCTTAACATACAAGGCCATGTCAAACCCTGAGCTGTTAGACATGCTCCACTTAAAGAAATCCCAATCCCTCAGAGCCACATGCTCCAGGGATCTAAACCTTGTCATCACAATGAACAAAACATGCTGGAGGGATAGGTTCCTGACACAGAGACTCCCCATACTCTGGAATAGACTGCCCATACATGTCAAGCAGAGCACCTCCTTGGTCCTCTTCAAAAGGAACCTTGACGATTGGATGGGAAATAGGAAATTCACCCTGGGGATCATGTGAGTCACCATGCAAGACAGGGGTCCAGGGAAGTAAATATTGTGGGAAGAAATATCCAGGGAACTGTTATGGCTAAGCTTGTATAGGCCATAGGGCCGATAGCCTAGTACCAACTTATGAACCTATTATGTTTAACTGTTCCAATTCCTAGTCCTGGTATCCAATATAGATTGACCAAGGTATATATTTTTCTGTTTAAGTCTATGGACACCAGACAGAACATACTAGATGTGTCTTGATGAATGTTGATTATTCTTGGTGATATACTTGCATTACGGAGTACTATAGCTACTCCTCACTTTTTTGTTTATATTGTGACCTTACTAAAACTGTGTAATTATTTATATTTAAGCTATTTGTGTCTTTATCTAGTAAGTGTGCCTCTTGTAGGAATAGTATTTGTGGCTTGTGTAGATTTATATATTTGAATAGACTTCTCCTTTTGTTACTGTTGTTCAGACCATTAACATTTATAGACAAACATTTCATGTTTTACTGTTAAGTTGGATTTTGTATAACAGTATATGAAAATAGTTTTGACTCTTGGTAGGATTTGAATAATATGGTATTACATGATTTTTTTAGGTACAGATGCTGTATATTTCTGATAAACACCAAACCAAACCATTATAAAAAAACTAACTGCTAATTTTGTAATTTTTAAATGTATAACCCATTTTCTGTCCCTATGAGGTAAAATACCTATTTGCTTGACTAGTTGAACTACCCAAGCAAACCTTCTAAGTCCATGAATAGTGTTTCAGTCAATCTCTCTGAACCTCATAACTTTATATAACAGCATTTACTAGTCTTAGGAAAATAATGCAATCACAAGTATATGTATATGTGTATCTAAATGTATTGATATTTATGACTCCAAATATTACAAGGTGTTTAATATGCCAGGATTAAGTTAACTTTTATATATGCCACATATTGGCTAACATTATGATAAGTGAAATCTAAAAATGATTATGTGGTTAGTGTATCTCTTTCACTTCTACATATCAAAAATATTAATACTTGTTTCCAGTCATAAATCAGAAAGCAAGACTTTACATTTAAAGTTATTCAAAATAATATGAGAAGTTACAAAAGATTTTGGTAGTTTATAATTATCCTTTCATACTTAATTTTTAGATGAAACAGTTGAGTATTTCTATATTGATTAATACTTCTATCAAAGTATTAAGTATTTTTATGTTGGACTTCTCTGTAACATTTCTGTTCATATTTGTTCATCAAAATAAAAATATTTCAGAATCAACAATAACATTGTAAATATACATTATTTCTTAAAACTGTTTTCAAGGCCTTAATATTTTAGCAAGTCAATTGTTATTAATTATTTATTTTCCCAAAAGAGCGAGAAATCATTCTGAGCAGGAGGCATCAATCCTGAAGTAGCTATACCTATGCTGTTTAAATGTATTATTAATATTTCCTATTTCACACTATCTTGTTTCATAATATCTTTGTGCCATATGTCTTCTATTCTTATTTCATAATGACTTTTTGATGTCATGTTTCTCTGCAAAGCAATGTTCATGTCTAAAAGAACAACAACGTTGTATATATTCAATAAGCAATTTTACAATATTTCTTAAAGTAGTTTCTTAGGTCCGGCGCATCTTGACATAATAGTTATTGCTAAACAACAACTTTTCTCAAAGGACTAGAAGATTACATTGAACAAAAAATATTTAAGTAAGAATGTCTGTATGCATGCTGTTAATATGTAATATAATCTATTTTATATTTTACTAATATGTATATAAGAATGCTTGTGTGATATATGCTTACCTTAGTATATTTAAAGCAATGGGATATTTGTAATAGTAATTGAAAAGGGAAATAGATTTATATATTCTGATGGTTACCATGTAATGAATAAAACCATCCCCTCGATTCAGCAAGCCCTGCACGGCATGCAGGAATAGTGAAGGAGTTCCTGGAGGCAATATGGCTGCTGTGCGATCCAGGAATAAGCTGCAGGGACATGCACGAGTGCTGCTGCACTATTCCTGCATGGACACAGCTCCTATATGCAAATTACCCCAAACACTATGCAAATGAGGTGAATTTGTGATCCAGGAAGCTGTCAGCTGGCCATGCAGGACTAAAGTAGTGTGCAGAAATGTACTCGGTTAGTAACATTTCTGCAAACTACAAAACGGAGCCATGACAGCTCCAAATAAAGTGTGTATATTATGTGGAAACCATGCCAATGGCCAAATATATGGCCACTGGCATGGAAAACAGTTGCAAAAATAAAAAAAAAAACTTTTATTTTTTTAGCTGATTTCGGCTGTTTAAGCGTAGGGCAGTGGCGTGCAAACGGGATTGGGCCGAAAATATAAAAAATAACCTGAAATAAGCATTTTAACCAAAAATTACTATTTTGCCATTATACTCAATGGCAGGCAGAAGACAACATGGCCAGTGAATAGTAGTTGCTAAACAGGAAGGTTCAGTGTGGGACCTGTAACAATGCATTAGCAGGCAATCCTATGCAAATGAGGGGAATGATACTGAATCCCAGATTTCTCCTCAATCCTTCAAGCCTAAGAGTTAGCTGACATTATGGGTGTGTGTGTCAGGCATACTGTAAATGTACTGGAGCCCTGTGGCTCGGGTTTGCCCTTAGTTTAGCAGAGCTAAGCAAGGGGACATTTTTGGAGACTGTCTAGCACTTTGTACATTGCCTAAGTGTGAAGGAAGAAAAAGTAAACCAGGAAATAGCAGCACTGTGCACATTTGAGCACTGTGTTTGCGTGGTGTACCCCAGGCTTAAACAGGAAGGCAATGAGAAGGGCAACAGCAGTAGGAAGGTAATCAAGGAGAACTAGCATAGCTGGCAGGTGAAATGTATCAGAATCAACCAATTACACAGGCAGCAGCCCAGCCCAGAACACTACTATAAACTATGCAAACACCTTTCCCTCTGTTTTTTTCCCATATACTCTACACCACCGATGTATACAAGTGGAGAAATTTTAACAAACCAAAACAATAAAATGATAGGGGCTGCAGCAGCAGCTATCATACATCAACATGTGGAAGAGGCTGAGGGTGGTGAGGATGAGAAAGCTGTTGGCCAACCCACAGTGAGGAGACGGAGAAGTGTGTACAGACCCAGGGTAACCTACCAGGGGCTACATGAGCTAGAGATAGTGGAGTGCTATAGGGTGGACAGGGACCTCCTACAGCAAATTGTTGAGCTGTGCTGGCCACGCCTGACCCACAGAGCTATCAGAGGGGAACCCATCCCAGTGGATACCAAGGTATGTGTAGGCCTAAGAATACTAGCCACAGGTATGTTCCAAAGGCCAACTGGGGATATCATGGGGATCTCACAGGCATCAGCATCCAGGGTACTCCACCAATTCCTGGATGCCATGTCAGCACATGCCGGTGAGCACATATATTTTCCCAACACCCATGAGGCGTTGGCCAGCAATATGCATCTCTTCCACCAAATAGCAGAATACCCTGAGGTAGTGGGTGCTATAGACTGCACACATATATGCATCAAAGCACCACCCAGTGAGCAGGGTAGGGTCTACATCAACCGCAAGGGCTTCCCTTCCATCAACTGCCAGGTCATGTGCAATGCCCAGGGCATTATAATGAATGTGTGTGCTGGCTGCCCTGAAAGCTATCATGACTCCCGCATCTGACATCTGATGCAGCTATACCAGAGATTTGCCAATGGGGACATCCCTTACGGTCACCTAGTGGGGGATGCTGGTTACACACTGGAGCCGTGGCTGATGACACCCATCAGAAATGCACACACACCTGAACAAGAACTCCATAATGAGGCACACGCACAAACCAGAATTATAATAGAACATGTATTTGGGATGCTCAAGTCATGGTTTCGGTGCATGGGCACATCCGGTGGAGTCTTGCAGTACTCACCAGCTACATGTACTCAAATTATCATCATATGTGTCATGCTACACAATATGATCCTGCAGAAACAGCTGCAGCAGGAACAGCATGGGGCAAGGCCACACAGCCCCCCCACCATTGCCAAGGCCTGCACAGGCATAGAGTGACTCGGAGGAGGAACAACCTGAGCCTGCCCCAATAGGCAGAAGGAGGCATGCCCAGTATGCCCTGGACTTGGCAAAGAGACAATGCATAGCACATGCACTGACACAGTAGGGACCCAGGGAATGACACCTCTCTCTGACTCACACATACAGTAAAAGGGATGCCAAACATGACACTACCTGTGCTCAACCATATATAGGGAGTGTACTATGTGCATCCGACATAGGCAGCCCTCCAGCACCATCCTCAATACTGGCACAGCCACAAGGTAAGTCACTCTTCCTACCAATTGCCGAATGGAGTAGTATGTGTTGTTACTTGTATCTATGGAATGGATGTGAGCATGCAAGGGACTCGGGTGGCTGAATGGGATGCCAGCAGATAGTAGACACCTATAGTGGCAGCATGAGATCTGTATCAAATACTGGTGTCACCATAGTAGCCAGTACTACACATGGTGACAAAACCCACTGCAGGAAATGTGCTGGGCCACATGTTTGTCCATATGACACACTCATGCCAGTCAGGGAGGTTCACATACCCAACAACAGTCTCAGCCAGCAGGACAGGTGTAGACAAACACAAGCAAAGGCTGTGCTAAGGCATCTGATTGATGGCTATGGGTAACCTCCCCCCAGGCCTACACAGACAGACTACAACAGGTCAGGCATTGGGATGTTAGTTCTGAAGGGTAAGAAGTCAGAAACTGAAAAGTAGGTCAATCAAACCTAAGACCTGTAGTACACTTATATGCCTCTAGTTAGCATGATAGGTTAGAAGACAGAATGAAATGGAGTACCTGACATACCAGTACAGTCATAGCAAATATGTACAAGTGTCAGGTGTGCCCCCCCAATCCTATGTAGAAATGTAGTAACAGTCTGGTGTGCCCCCCCAATTCTATGTAGACATGTAGTAACAGTCAGGTGTGCCCCCCCCAATCCTATGTAGAAATGTAGTAAAAGTCAGGTAAACCCCCCCCCAATCCGATGTAAAAATGCAGTAACAGTCAGGTGTGCCCCCCCAATCATATGTAGAAATGTAGTAACAGTCAGATGTGCCCTCCCCATCCGATGTAGACACATAGTAACACACAAGTGTGCTCCCCCAATCCTATGTAGAAATGTAGTAACAGTTAGGTGTGCCCCCCATTCCTATGTAGACACGTAGTAACACACAGGTGTGCCCCCAATCCTATGGAGAAATGTAGTAGCAGTCAAGTGTGCCCCCCTATTCCTATGTAGACACATTGTAACACACAGGTGTGCCCCCCCCCAGTACTATGTAGACATGTAGTAACATGAATGTGTAGGTATAATAACAGTGGAGCACAGATTACCTGAGCTGGCCAAGGTAGCAGGATAGATTGCAGCATGTGTACAATATGCAGGTCTGCGTCTGTTAGGTTGGTGTGTGTTGTATATTGTGTGAGCGTGGTCAGTATGTATGCATGGTGAGGTTTGTCCTGGTGGCCATTGCCCAGTACTGCCGATGACAGGGCCAAGTCCACACAACTGCAGTGCCAAACGTAATGCTTCCCAGTATAACACATTCTAGCAGTAAGCCATTGTAAATGTTTGGAAGTAATATGTGTCACCATCTGAAAGATGGACATGGCATGACTGTCGACCCAGATATACAAGCAGTACGCAGGTGGTAGTACCCCAGGCAGACAGTGTATAATATGTAACTGTCAAATGGATACACCCTTGGAATTATACATACAGGTTTGCAGCACATTATCTGGGCTTGTAGTAGGGAATACTGATGTCATCTGGCCAAACACTGGCAGACCACAAAGGTCATAGGAATTATGTATTGAGAAACTGCTGATGTCCCCACACAAGTCAGCATAAGTGGAATGCCCCATGCATATCTGTGAGAGAGATGCAAGTAGTGTCCATAGCACACATGCACCCAGCTCACCCAACTACCATGCACAGGTACCTCTCCGGTCATATCCCTGCTGTCGGGAATGAGTACAATATGACCCCCACCTGTCTATGGCAATAGTGAAAGAATGCAGCATGCAGAGCAGGTGTCCCATACAGGTGTGTCCCTAGCTGTAAGCAGCACCCTGCCAGCATCCACACCACTGGATCAATACTGACAGAAAGTATTAGCATGAACACCTAGCACACCTACCCTGTCACCCCAGGGGAATATACTATATTGCAGTCTGGGACTGTAGGAGTGACAGAATGCAATGGGCTGCTACAGCTGGCCTGCATCACTACCAAATGGCCTACAGTCCTCTGACAAAGGCCTGTGTCTCACCTGTACTGCCAATGTATGTTATGTCATGGACTCCCAAATAACAACATAACACAGTCCACAGAACCCATATGCAAGGCCATGTGGACAAATCACAGTAACATGTCTACCATGTCCTACTGCATGAACTGTGGACCAACCACCAATTTACTGCTGTGATGAGGTGATAACTATAGGGAAAATATCAGAGAATGTTCGCATAATGTATGGAAGAGGATAGAATAATAGAGGGGGGAGGTGGGAGCATGGGCAGCATAGAGTGTGTGAAGTCCAAAACTCAGCCGTGTGCACATACTAACCCTGGCTGCAAACACAAGAATACGTGGGTACAAACCTGCTTGTAAACCGCAATGTGTAGGTGTAATGTCCAGAATTATGACCCCTGCTTCTGGGTAACCTGTGTGAATTTGTACAGCTGTGAGGTATTTCCACAGCAAGGTATGGCCATACTGTCACATTGATGGAGGTACAAGTATGGGATCCTCTGCCACCACTGTACCAAGGTGCTGAACCAGTTACACAGACCCAGCAGCAAGTATCTGCAGCTCCCCCTCCAGAATGGCATGAGTGTGCAAGAATATGTAGGCGTTTGACCACAATACTGGACACAACTGCATTTACCCTGTGTTTCCCAGGACATCGCTGCAAGCAAATATGTCTACCTGACAGTACGTGACATAAAACATCACAGTATATAACAGTACACATGTCTAAACATCTGTGCTAACACCAGGACCATGCAGCAGAAGCAGCACAGACAGAACTACCGATAGTAACCCACTATCCTTTGCCCAATTTGACCCCATATTGTCAACTGATCTACAGGTATCCTGCAGAAACAGTTTGCTAGCTGTTGGTGTAGAACACAAAAGTCTGCACTGGAGTACAATCTACCTGGAATGAATTCACACATTCAATACAGAAAGTCATACTGGGCATGATCCCACACTTAGTGAAATGAAGGCTATGTCAGACAACAAAATACTGACAGGTCATACTGGGCATGCTCACACACACAGAAATGAAGCCCATGTCTGTCAACAACAGTGGACCATACATATCTGACAGTCACAGATGTTAGTGCATACACTCCTCAGTATGCACCAGTCATGCTTTGCACACACATTAGATAGGAATACACACAAATATCCAAGGACAACAAACTATAATATGCCAAAAGTACACATACATAGATGTGTGGAAGAGAGTGACAGTGACAAAGAGCCATCCATTATGAGGCCTGTCCCACCCAGCACACAGCCAATTGACTAAAACCACATGATGTGTAAATGTCAATCACCGTAGACATTTGCCTCTGGTATCCCTCAGCATTATAGAGTCTGTGGTGCTAGTGCTAACTGTGCAACATGATTGTGCAGGTCAGTAGTCTTCTAGCAGTTGTATGCATGTACCTGTGGAATATAAACCTGTGTATGCCTGAGTGTGGTGTGTCTGCCTCTAGATGAATGGGTTATGGCCCATGCACACACACTTTCTCCCCATTGCCCTACTATGGCAAGTCTGCTGATGTATTCACCTTGAAGTACACCTTTGGGGAAGGGGTAGCTCAGTAATGTCTGTGGCACGTCCTATAACTGCATAATACTGTAGTGTGATGTACTAGTTAGGTAGGAGTTCAAATTCCAGACATGGCAACTGGATGTTTGTGTGTGTGTGTGTTTGTTTGTCTGTGTAGGGCTCAATGCTTTTTAGGCTAATCACACTCACTACAATTTCAAATGCCCTAGTTTGGCATGTCTGCTGATGTCATTCACTTTGAAATACACCTTTGGGGAATTAGTAGCCCAGTAATCTCCATGGCGCATCCTATAACTGCATAATACTGTACTGTGATAACCTAGTTAAGAAGGGGTTCTCTTCCCAGACATGGCAAGTGTGGCTGTGTGTGTGTGTTGTCTGTATAGGGAGCAATGCTTTTGAGGCCATTCACAATCACTACAACCTCCATTGCCCTTCTTTGGCAAGCTTGCTGATGTCATTCACTTTGAAATACACCTTTGGGGAATGAGTAGCCCAGTAATCCCTGCAGTGTGTCCTATAACTGTGTAATGCTGTAGTGTGATAAACTAGTTAGGTAGGAGTTCTATTCCCGGATATGGCAAGTGTGGATGTGTCTTATTTTTTCTGTGTAGAGAGCAATGCTTTTGAGACCATTCACAGTCACTACAACCTCCAGTGCCCTTCTTTGGCAAGCCTGCTGATGTCATGCACTTTGAAATACACCTTTGTGGAAGGAGAGGCACAGTAATCTCCTTGGTCTGTCCTATAACTGTATAATGCTGCAGTGTAATAACTTAGTTAGGTAGGAGTTCTATTCCCAGACATGGCAAGCGTGAATTTTTTTGTGTGCTAGTATGTCTATGTAGGGAGCAATGCTTTTGAGGCCATTCACAGTCAATACAACCACTAGTGCCCTTCTTTGGCAAGCCTGCTGATGTCATTCACTTTGAAATACACCTTTGGGGAAGGCGTAGCCCAATAATCTCTGTGGTGTGTCCTATAACTGCGTAATACTGTAGTGTGATAAACTAGTGAGGTAGAAGTTCCATTCCCAGACATGGAAAGTGTGGATGTGTGTGTCAGTTTGTCTGTGTAGGGAACAATGCTTTTGAGGCCATTGACGGTCACTACAACCTCCAGTGCCCTTCTTTGGCAAGCCTGCTGATGTCATTCACTTTGAAATACACCTTTGGGGAAAGAGTAGCCCAATAATCTCTGTGGTGTGTCCTATAACTGTATAATGCTGTAGTGTGATAAACTAGTTAGCTAGGAGTTGTATTCCCAGACATGACAAGTGTGGATCTTTGTGTGTGTGTTAATTTGCCTGTGTAGGGAGCAATGCTTTTGAGGTCATTCACAGTCACTACAACCTCCATTTCCTTTCTTTGGCAAGCCTATTGATGTCATTCACTTTGAAATACACCTTTGGGGGAAAAGTAGCCCAGTAACCTCCGTGGTGCATCCCATAACAGCATAATGCTGTAGTGTGATATATTAGTTTGGTAGGGGTTCTATTCCCAGATATGGCAAGTGTGGATGCTAGTGTGTTTGTGTGTTTGTTTGTCTCTGGAGGGAACAATGCTTTTGAGGCCATTCACAGTCAATACAACCTCCAGTTCCCTTCTTTGGCATGCTTGCTGATGTCATTCACTTTGAAATACACCTTTGGGGAATGAGTAGCCCAGTAATCCCTGCAGCGTATCCTATAACTGTGTAATGCCGTAGTGTGATAAACTAGTTAGGTAGGAGTTCTATTCCCGGATATGGCAAGTGTGGATGTGTCTTATTTTTTCTGTGTAGAGAGCAATGCTTTTGAGATCATTCACAGTCACTACAACCTCTACTGCCCTTCTTTGGCAAGCCTGCTGATGTCATGCACTTTGAAATACACCTTTGTGGAAGGAGTAGCCCAGTAATCTCCTTGGTGTGTCCTATAACTGTATAATGATGCAGTGTAATAACTTAGTTAGGTAGGAGTTCTATTCCCAGACATGGCAAGCCTTGGATTTTTGTGTGTGTGCTAGTATGTCTATGTAGGGAGCATGCTTTTGAGGCCATTCACTGTCAATACAACCTCTAGTGCCCTTCTTTGGCAAGCCTGCTGAGGTCATTCACTTTGAAATACACCTTTGGGGAAGGTGTAGCCCAATAATCTCTGTGGCGTGTCCTATAACTGTGCAATGCTGTAGTGTGATAAGCTAGTGAGGTAGAAGTTCTATTCCCAGACATGAAAAGTGTGGATGTGTGTGTGTTTGTCTGTGTAGGGAACCATGCTTTTGAGGCCATTCACAGTCACTACAACCTCCAGTGCCCTTCTTTGGCAAGCCTGCTGATGTCATTCACCTTGAAATGCACCTTTTGGGAAGGAGTAACCCAATAATCTCCGTGGTGCTTGCTATAACTGCATAATGCTGTAGTATGATGTACTTGTTAGGTAGGAGTTCCAATTCCAGACATGACAACTGTGAGACTTGGTGTGTGTGCGTGGGTGTGAGAGTCTCTGTATTTGTCATTTGTATCCTGTGTGGAGGTGGCTGTGTGTGTGTAACATTTGGACTCATTGTGGAGTGGGTTTTGCAAATTTCTGATATGGTGGGCCTATTATATGTCACAATGTCCACCTTACAAGGATAACAGCTGTCAAACAGCAGAAATGCTGGGGTTGCCAATCCATACCCCTACATGTGACATCAAGGCCTGGCAAACAAATTAGGCAACCCTTGTATTACCCACAGAATACTCTCAACCCATGTCTCAAACACAAACGCACTCAGCTAGGCAACAACCGCTTTGTTGGTAGTTCCCTGCATATTGCCCACAGATAGTAACAATGGTGTGACTGCAGTGGACTACAGAGGGCATGGCACCATGTCCCATCACTACAATAGGCACATGATTGCAGACAGTGCGCTTTTACTATGTTCCCCACTGGACGCCTGCAACAACTGTAGTGCCATCAAAAGTGACCCACAAAGAACATACCATGCCTTAAACACATGTCCTGTATGGACAGATGCCACTGACACCAGGGAATACCTGTATCATGCTATCGATGTAGGTGCAGGGTCAACCTGGTCACCATTGCCAGTTCCCACCACATGAGGCCAGGAATGGCACATCTGATGATAACATTCTGTGTACACAACATGGCCCGGACACCCCAGGTACAGTTCTTCATGTCACAGAACATGCATGTGGGATGTGTGCACATCCCAGACATGGTCTATGTCATGGACTATAGGACACATACATGGCACACATTGCACAGCACTGGCCACCTGCAATAGTAACCCAGATGACTGGATGGTGAATACAATACCCACCTGTGTGGGCCAATCAAGACACTACACCCATGAGCCACACTGAAGACCATTGTCATGTGGTCTGATGCCAAGGTATGCCCTTCACCTAGCCTTGTACAGCCTTCTGGCACAGTCAACCACTACATACCTGTGAAGCAATGCACCCATGCATGTCAGTACTGGTATCCTGTGTCTGTGTGTGTGGAGTATAATGCTTTTGACCCCATTCACACTCACTACACCTCCCATTGGCCTACTGAAGCATGCCATCTGATGTCAGACACCTTCACATACCCTTTGCCCATATATCACCAGATAACCCCTGTGGTGCATGTGATACCTGCGTATTACTGTATTGTGGCAAACTAGCTAGTTAGGAAGTCTATGCCTGACCCTGTCAACTGTGTTGATGTATGTGAGTCCCTGAGAGAGTGTGCTTGTGTCGATGTTGACACCTGTTCATGTGGACAGGCAAGTGTACTACACCTACCTTATTGCTCCTATATCACTGTTGCAAATGTCAGTCACCATCACATATACCTTTGGACAGCTCCCCAATATGTAAGTTATGTGGCACATGCAATAACTGCATAGACATGTAATAGCAATACATAGTCAGTCAGGGGTTTGAAACCCTGTACTGGTAAGTGTGTGACACAAACATGCTTAGGTTTTACTCTCCCACCCCTTCCATGTCTTACTTTGTCTCTGTCTGTCTCTCTCACTCCCTCTCTGGTGGATGTGGAGACATACACCTGCTGTGCTTAGGCAGCAGCTTGTGTTTTATAAGTGATGCTCATGATCAGCTGATGGCCTCTGCATGAATTGCAGTCCCCATCTAGCTGATTGCATGTGGAACAGCTGGGGTAACATTCCCATAGCCAATTGCATGGAAACACACTCCAATATCTAGGAACATCATGTGGGTGTTGGGCCTTTTCATTCACTGTGAGCAGGAACTCATGTTGGTGTTTGGCAAACAGAATCACAGATGATATTTGGATTTACCTCTAACAACATACACTATGCAGACAGGCCAACAAAAAGGAGGGGGATGAGCCAGACATGACTACAGAATGTAAGTGTTGCTCTTCTGCATTTGGAGTAATGTTGGTTTAACAGGGTGTGTGTGGATATGGCTGGTCTACATGATTTAATACCTGTCATGACAGCATTATGTGTTTGAGGAAACTCACACCTGTAGGGTTATCTGCAGACTGGGCAGTGTTTGGAGTCTTATGTTTCTTGTGTTACTCAAAGATCACCAATTGTAAAACAGCAGAAACATAGTCTGAGGATTGCAGTCAGTACATGGTGACAGACATGAGAGTTACTGACTTCATATCCCTCATAGGACATATGTCACAACAAACCCTGTTACAACAGTAAATGTATGAGGGCATCACAGCAACATGCCAATATTGTCCCAGCATTTGTGGCTCCAGTCACAAGTCTGTCAACCTTTGTACATATGTCATGCAGTAAGAGGTGCATATGTTCTGTACACCATTATTTATTGACATCATACCTGATAACAAGCCAGTCAGATATCAGACTGCTAGACATGTTATGTATCATAGGGATTATTTCTGAGGACATAACCTTGGCATTCTGCAGTTGTGTGTACAGTACTGGGGTCTGTGTACTTAAGGTGAATGTTGACAGTATGTGTATTGAGAATACGTACCTTGGCCTGTGCACAGACTGTGGTAGATGCCATTGCTCTTGTTCCTGTTCTATCTGATGTTACATGCTGCTCCAGTGTATGGTACCCTATTGGCTCACATGTTTGTAGGACCAAACACACACATGTCCCATACCACAGACAGGCACTGGACCACACTGTGTCATGACCCAGTTTATGTAGGGTTAGTGTGTAAGTGGCACATATGAGGATGGTGTTTATCAGACAGTCCATATAGTGTCATATTAAGCTTGTGTACCATATGTGGCTGTGGCTGTATTCACATTGGTTGTGGGTATGCAATTTCTCACAGGTGTCTGTTACTGTGTGTTATGACATGCGTGTAGAGCCTGCTATATTTGCAGGTACATGTGTATTCCCCCATACAAAATGTAGTCCAGTGTTGTGGCAGTCTGCCTGTAGGTTGCACAGTGCTTTGTTACATGCCTAGCAGCTTAGTCTAATTACCCAGTGTGCTGTTATGTCTAGATATTTGCAAGACATACTACTGCCAGGCCACCATAACTGTTGTGTATTTCTGACAAAACAGTGGGATTCTGTACAGATGTATGTCACTAACTACTGGGTAGTATGTGGCCATGTGACCTCTGCACCACCAGTTATTATGTGTCAGGACAGACAGGCGTGTGTGAATGCATAAACTATGTGGGCATATGTAGTCTAGTATTTACGTGATATACCCATGTACATGGTTGTTAACATCCACATTGTCAAGCTTGGTCCACATGTCTCACACGAAGGGGATATGTGTACACCTCTGGACTGACCAGAGAGTAGCAGACTGTCCACATATATTGGTCATATCTCTGCTGTAGTTCACAGGATTATTACTGCACTATCAGTGGTACTGTACTATGATGTAATTAGGATGTCTGTTAGTAACCGATGGCGTACATGTCAAAAGCTGATGTGACGTCCCTTATACAACATGTCTGTTAAGACAACCTCTGTTACAGTAGCAACAGTCTATATATATAAATACCTGCAATATTTATTTATTTTGATTTTATTTATTTGACATTTGTTGACCGACTAGGACAGAGCCCCTTTTCAGTGGAGGCCCGGGAATAAAAACTCCAGTATACAGTAAAATAATACAAACAATTTAAAAGTTCTGCTATTTACCCATTACACAATATAAGAATGCAAAAATAGTAGTACAGAAATTTTGCTAAATACACAAATAAAGTTATGATTGTTGATTGCATATAAGTAGGGAAGCAGTTGAGGGTTTTAACTCAGATACAGTTAGTTGGCAGCTTTAATGATGTAATGGAGTCAGAGCAGCTGGAGGGTAGTTGAGGGTGATGTAAGTAGGATAAGTTGGGGGGGTAGGAGCAGTGGAATTTGGGGGCAGTTTGCTGAGTTAGTGTAGAGGGGTGATAATGAGTTGATAGGATTTGTGACATCCACTTGCACTAAGAGGTTGAGACTATTGGTGCTGAGGTAGGACTCCGCTTCATGTTCTGGACATATGGTAAACATATATGTGTGTGTGTATATATATATATATATATATATATATATATATATATATATATATATATATATATATATATATATATATATATACATATATATAAAATCCACATATCTATGTAGATATATAGACATATACATATCTACATACATATATATATATATATATATATATATATATATATATATATATATATATATATATATATATATATATATATATATATATATATACATATACACAGCTATATATGTCTACACATATACAGATATATAGATATATATGCACGTATAGTTATGGATATCTACATATATATCGACTTAAATAGGTATATCTGTTTAGATATATATGTGCATATACTTATAGAGCTCTATATATATATTGACATAAATAGGTATATCTGTACATATAGGATGTACATACACGCACATATATATATATATATATATATATATATATATATATATATACAGAGAGAGATCTATAAATGGCCATATATACGATGCACTATACAGATGTGTATAAATACATATATATGAATATATATATGTGTATGTACATGTAGACATATATCTACATATGTATATATCCATATCCATGTCATGTGTAAACATTACTGTTGTGTATACCTTCCCAGATGTATCACACCATATGTATCTGATATGTGTATATTTAGATATAACAACATATGTGATGCAACAGTAATATCACTAATAAGTACTACACAATTGTGGAAGTCACAGCAATTGTTCAATACTATTCAATATATGTACTGACAGATATATTGGAAAAACAACAACTGTCTTCACAGCTGTCATGGCTTAGTGGTTAACTGTTGTGTACAGGGTCATGGGTTCAAGACCTGCAAGGGCTGTTTATTTTGTTGCTGGGCAGAACAAGGGCTGCTGGATACAGAGTGGTTGAGGCACTTTTGAGCAGCTTTAAGTGCATTTGCATGGGTTTGTGTGAAGCTAAGTGGTGCTAACGTACGGTTAAATGTACGGGCATTTGCACCATGTAGGCTTTGCTTACCAGTGCACAAATGTGCTCAGCTTTTATATTGCAGCAATGCTAACACTTGCTAAGCATGGCTCAGCCCTGGTAAATGGTGCTCACATCCCAGTCTGATAACATAGCAGGGTAATGATATCTGTAATACCGGTATATAATGCCATGTACAAAACATGCATCTATGTGCCATCATTACAGTAGCAAGAAGTGTGAGTGTCGTGTCTGGGACACTCGAGTATATAAGACCTGTTCATCACTCTTATCCATGTGACTATGTTACATACAAGGGTAGTAACCCAGGTTACGTGCCATCACACTGGCATGTAGTGTATCATTCCGTTACTACTGTTGACAGTGCTTTCCCAGGCAAGAGTAAATTGCTAAATGTTGTACTGGCAACAAGCACCCCTGCATGCATAGCTGTACTCTGAGGCCTCATGTTCCTGGTGTGTGAGCTGTGTCACAGTATATATATCCACTACTGTATAATGATCTGACATGTGGAAAATAACTGTAGACTATTGTCTGTACAGCACATGTCAGTGAGGGCTTCCAACATGTAGTAATGGCATACATATTGGTGTCAGACATCTGTCTGTCAACACATTCATTCTACTGCATAGCTAGTTGCCAAGATGATGTCTGTCAGTCCCTGTACAGATGTGCAGATGGCAGGTATCCAGCTTTGATATGTGCAGGCAACCTATGCCTCACTGACACTGACATGTCTGCCCAGCTGTGTTATGACTGGCACAAATAGGACACAACACCCTGTTACTCACCACATGCCATGGGTACCTCCACTACACTACCACAGTCAACAGAACATGCTTGGGTACAGGTCTCCATCACAGATACTAACCATGTGTTGTAATACATGTTGCATACATGTCAACTAGATCACCTCAGTGGCCATTTGCAGGAGGGAACCAGAGGATTGACTGATGCATGTCACTCTCACCCTGAGGGTCACCACAAAGGTGTCTGTCAATAGATTGCCTGCTGGCACATGGCAGGTGGCATGATACCACTGTACACACATCCCCTACACTTCTCATCTCTCCATGGACAATAGCCATGTACACACCTATGACCACCTGCAGTGATGCACCCCAGTACTGACAAATGTGTACATGTGCATTACTGAGGATCAGTAATCTGAGGATCTGTGTCTGTGTGTTAGTACACCTATAGTTGGGAATACCATGAGGGCTTTCACACCCACCGCAACACCCATTGCCATAGTTAGATGTGGCTGCTGATGTACTGGACATTACATGTACCCTGTTAAGCTTCTCTCCCTAACGGCTACCTGAGCTTTGCAGTACCAGCACAACAGTGTTGTACAAATGGGTTGATAGGCATGGGATACCCATTGAGTTCTGGCAAGTGTGTGTATGTGTGCATGTGTGTATATTTGTAGGGTACAGCATTCCGAGACCACATATTCCTATTACAATACGAATTGCCACACAGTATTACAGATAGTGATGTTGCTGCCCATAGGTGAGGCATGACAATGCATCACCCTACTATGCCTGTGGCATGTGCATTAGATGCATATCCCTGTAGTGCCTCTGTTGGGATGGACAATGGGTTGTATTGCAGTCATGGGCAATGTGTGATGGTGGATATTTCAGAGTGTCATCATGGGTCCCAGTGTGTACAATATCCACAGTGGGGTGTCATTACACCATGGTACCCCTGGTACATGTCCCATGTACCACTGTATGGTGACCACTGTCACCATCAACCATACAAGGTAGGTGATAACACAATCCAGCCCAGTTATGTATGTGCTGTGTGCAGCCTACCTGTAACACATTGGACAAACTGACAAGTTAGTTAGCACCAATAGGCCCAGATCTCTCGGATGTGTGTCTGCCTGTTATGTGTCTGTTAATGTTTATATGATGGTATGTCACACTATGTATTGTCCATATACAACCATTACATCTCCCATTACCATACTGTACATGTCTGGGGATGTTCTGCATGTAACATGTAACCTGGAACACACCTCATCCTAAATGCTGTGTGGTGTGTGCAATGAAAGCCATACACATCAGTAGCACTACATACCAAGTAGGGGTCTAGTCCCTGTGTTGCCAAGTAAGAGTGTGTGTGTGTATGTGGATGGATCTACATCAGGCTGCTGATTATACATGTCCCAGGGGGTCACCTGTCCATGTGTCACAAGCAGTAACTGTTATACAGACCTGTGACATGTGTTCAACTGTACCCAGGATATGTCACAGCCATGGTGTCACCACAGTGCCATACCCCTTGTGGAATACGACTGCAGACCATCCTCCTGATGACACATGTACACCTAAAAACACAAATGGATAACATTATGGAAACCGCAATCACTCAGTGTTACTAACAGCTATAATGCATCATGGCTGGACAGCTACACTACCTGACATGTAAGCATTAAGCATTACTGTTGACAACATGTTACACAGCAGTATATTGGTACACAGTAGTACAGTCACTGTGTACATCAGAACCATGTTAGCCTGTCCCTGCATCGATATTATGGATGACAGGGATGTGGAACAGGTATCATCATATGCACAGGGTGTGTTGTTGGTTTGCCAGAGACCAAGGATGGACCATACATTTGACACCATGTGTGGGGGTGAGGGGTGTAATTAGCTGATATGTGCGTGGTGATGTGGTGTGTGTAGATATGGGTTTGCCCTAGGTGTGTTTGCATAGTGTGTGGATATGCATGCACACAGTTCCGCCATGTGGCTGCCCTATACAGGTGTTTCTTGGACAGCTGCAGACCATACCTGGCAGGGTGTGCAGTTCACCACCTCTGGCCACAGACACATGAACTGTGCCTGCCAGGGGTTCCATGGGCATGTCCAGGTACAGGCCTTGATGTGCTACTCTCCCCTGATGATGACAGATGTCCACTAGAACCAGGTCCCTCCTGGGACTGGCCAGGGCCATGTGCACATGGCCTGCTGTGATGTGGTGTGGACAGCACCCTCCCTGATGTGCTGGGGCTGGTACTGCACCTTGGTGTCCGAGCACGTCCATGTTGACCTCCAGCATTTGGTGTTGCTGGCCTACATCCATGCAGCCATCACCCTACTCCCACCACATGTTCGAGCACAGACAATCAATGGTTGATGAGGCCCACCATGTCACCCAACCATCTATTCATGACCTCAGTATAATCATGGAGGGCACCTGCAAGTTCATGGAAGTTGTCACAGATGAGAGAGCAGCCCTCTGCAGCCTCAGGCCCTGTCATGCGCCCCCATGGCAGTCTGAAACATGCACCTGGTGGTACCAGTTGTGGCACTTCTGTCAGGGGCATGATGACCAGCGGCCCTCCCATGAGCACCCTGGTAATCTGCCTATGTGGTGCCCTGCCAGACATCTGGCTATGCTTGCTGTGTCCAGACACAGCAGGCATAGATACCACACTCTCCTGTGCACTGCCACCAACCACCAACTGTCCCTCTGCTTTAGCCACTGTTGATGGGGTATCTATAGGCACTATGACTGTGTGCAGGGTTGGGGGTGGCTAACAGGGGGATGTCAAATGATGGTGCAGTTTCAGCCTCTGACAACACGTGCCTCAATAGTCCTATCACCATCTTCGGTGTCTGTATGGACACCAACATCAGATTGCATGCAGGAGGGATCCTGACCCACATTGCCACCTGTGGGGAAAAACAAGAAATGCACTTTAAGACCTGTAAAGCATTGCATAACAGTACAGACACACACACACACACACACACACACACACACACACACACACACACACACACACACACACACACACACTGAAATTCCACCATAATACCTACCTGTCCCTGAGTTTACAGACAGTCCCATGTTTATTCATGTAAGTTCCCCATCCTGCATCACACTTGGTAACATACACTCATTAATACCACTCATTACCATATCATTCCTCTAAATGTCTAGAAAAGTGATCACAACACAAGACCTGTTACTCCATTACCTGTATGACTTGAGTGGAGTAGGTTTTACAAGACCTCACTGCTGTCATTCAGTGTTCACCCTGGGTATGTCCAGACATCGTGAGCATGTCCCCCATATGTTAGGGGCTACTACGTTCACTCCATAATGTCATGCACTGGAGTGTCACACATAACTATTGCTCAGTTCATGCCAGATCTGCTGCTCAATCAACATATCATGTGGACAACAGTAATATATGGATACACTCACTGTTGTTGTCTAGTAATTCCCCAGGCATCTGTAGTGCTGCATATGTGGGTAGTCATTCACCTTTCTACTGATTGCAATTTTAAGGGTATACCTGGTGTCTAGTTTCCCTCCCAATGCATGTTCCATGCTACACACCTTATTATACTATCAGCTGTCCTGTGATTACATACCAGACAAGTATTCCTGGTGTCTCATGTGTCAGTCCATGTCCATGTACTACATGATTCCAAAGGGAAGTACTGATGTATGACCAAACCCACAATCACACATGTGCATACATGGACACCCACACAAACACACACACATGCACACACACATCTTGCATGCATCAACCCCCCCTCCATTCCACCAGATTGCACTTACAGACAAAATACCCCTACACACACACACACACACACACACACACACACACACACACACACACACACACACACCTACAGTTGAGGTTACACAAACATAGTACACACAGTCCTCCCATTACCCATCTGTCAACATGCATAACATATGGTGCTCAACAGCATGCAGTGCAGCTATAGTCAAGCCATGCTAACAACAGTATACATGTGTGTGATGCATGAGCTGTGTTAGTAGGTGATGCCCCTTCCCCTGGAAAACACTGCACCCATGTACAGAGTATTGCTGTGCACCTGTTCTGCACCCTGCCATGTACTGTGCACCATACCTCACAGGTGTACAAACCATTGCTGAATGTGTATTACTGTGTCAGTAATGTCTGCTTTAATGCTCACAGCCCCTATGTGTTTGTCCAATACATACCTGGGATGATATGTGGACAGATGTCATTTGTGAATGCCTGATGTCTGAATTACACAGCTCAACATCAGCGGTGCATGTATGACCAATACGATAGTATTACACTGACAACTGTCAAACCTTACCATGGCTATGGGAAGTGTACACACCCTTATTGATATGACACGTTCTTCCTTGATATGCCATGGGACCACATCACCACATATGTTAACATTACATGAGCCTGATATGTGACATATGTCCGGTACATTTACATGCAGTGTCTAACAAATGTGTTAGGTGTGCAGATGCTGACCGCGATGCATACACTTTGTGGGTGCATATGTGTGCATGCCCTTATCATGATGATTTATTGCACCTATTGTTATGTGTACTACAACAGTCACTATTCCTGGCAGGGGTATAGTACCATGGGCCATCAACATTTGCCAGTATATGGCCAGTCTGCCCTACACATTTCCCCCAACTCTGCATGATTGCAAGGTCTACTCGTGCACATCCCTTGGAGTTCACACACTGCTGTCACTATTGCTGTGGAGTCAGGGTTACGTCTGCCACAGTTCCTGAACCTGACTGTGTGTAGCTACAGCCATTTGTAGCATCCTTAGGATCCCTGCTGCAGTGCACTCATGTGTCATGATGACACTTCCTCCCCACCTTCAGCCATTTTGCAGATGCTTGACAACTATGGCCTATACATGTGTGTCAGTTTGCAGTGTCCCAAACACTGAACACTATATGTAACAGCCTAGTGCCAGCTAATGACTGGCAAACATAAGATGTACACTAACACCGGCACAGTACAGATGGGGATGGTGGGCCTGAGGTGAGATGAGGCGTTGGTTGTGCAGCACCTGTATCTTACATGATACTGTCTGTAGGTTTCCAATGTGGTCATGATACACCATTACACATTGCAATGCATGAATGTTGGGAACCTCTTCTGTTATGCATACACTACCTGTAGAGAGGCCTGGCTGATGTTTCCTGTGGTACAACTGTCACATCTGATAACCCTAACCCATAGGCCACACACTTGCAAAGGCCAGGCAATTGCTGACATGGGCACTGCACAGCCAGTACTTGCTGGACATTCCTGCTACCCTCTCAGTGTTGTGGCATGTTAGTGGGTAGCCTGCATGACCAATCTGCTACATGTGACATCATTTGTCTTGGATGGCCATCTGTTTATTTCCTACATCATTCCAGTACCATACATCCTTGCCACATACATGACTGTCTGTACTGTTTGCCATGGCATATGCAATGGTGAGGTATGGCTACATGTGCAGCTCATGGGTGCTGCCTGTTGGGTATGGAGCTCACACCATGTCATGTAAGCTGTGTGCAACCCACGCCTGCCTCTGTTGCAGGTAAGTGTGCACATTTGATGGCCAAACATCTTGGACAGCAGACCAATATGTGGTGTGACATTGAGGATGTGTATTTGCTGAAAGGTGCATTTCCATGACAAATGCATGCAGCCAGCACCTCAACAGCTACCTCCACTATATTTTATCTGGAGTGTGTGCACACATATGCTTCCAGTGTTTGTGAAGGTATTTATTCCCCATATTTGCTGCCCTAACCTATGATTCTGTATTACACACTCAGTGCTCATGTTGGGACTACATTGCAGGTGTTAAGGGATGTGGACCACAAAATTATGATATGCTGTAGTGTAGCTCTGTAACAGTTGCCATTGTAATTCAGGTATATACAGTGTTGTAGCACTGTATAAGGATGGTGTTTCACACATATCCCTACTGTAGGCCATGTGTTCCACCATTATGTTCATCCCTGTGGATACATTTTGCAATGACAGGATGTTAGTTATCTTGCAGGTGTCTGGCATACCCTACAGATACCCCATCATGGTCACAACTGTGATGCAATGCAGTTAACTGAAACATATGTGAACATGCATGGCATGCATTATGGGTAGGTGTATTAGATGTGTGCATGGAATATACCATAACCATTACATGACCGGTGTATTGGCAAACATGAACATAAACCATACGCACCAGCCACAGGCTGCTGCTTTGGTGGTATACCAGAGGGATCTACATAAGTGTGTGAGAGATGTGATGTCAGTAGCCAAGCTGTGGCATTGCTACAGGGAGGGTGCAGCATTACAGTACATCAACAGTACAAGTCCAGAATACTACATCTGTTTATTACTACTATGCAGCAACAGACTATATAAATTACATCTCATATATGCATGATCTACCTGTACAGATGTGGATGCATGCATAACAGTGGTCTACTGATGTGCCCTCTGGCCTTACCTGCATGCTCCTCAGCCAGTGTGTGGGTAGCACCTACCTCCAATATGGCCTCTGCCAGTTGTGTGTGTGGGTGGGCAGGTGCCACGAGGCTGGCAAGGAGTTCCTCTACACATGGCATGGGGGTAATGGATGACATGACCTTCCTGTTGCGAGGTGATTCTCTGGACTGCAGCAGCACACCGACAGGCATTGCGAAGCAGGTCCCTACAATGATGCTGGGCCTGCTCATAACTGTGGTTATGCAGGCCAACATCATTGACCCTATGAACTAGATTATTCCACAGGGCAGTCTGCTCTTGCTGCTCATGGGTTGTCCTGCCAAAGAGCACCTGGTAGTGCTGCACCAGGTGGTTAACAATGACCTCATTTTCATCCCCTGAATGCACCGTTAACCGGCTGTGGGACATCTTGCCTGAAAGACGTAAAGATGGAAACAGGTCTGAGCAACCCATACAGTAAGGTTGCCATAGTTCTTAATACACATCTATGTCTCACCCCACATCTATGACAACAAACTGTTCACACAACTCAATAGGTATGGCTACAGCTTACCTACCATTGGGGCAATATATCATATTGTACCACATTTTCTGTTATGTGTTTGTAGCCATGTTCCCTGTGGGGACAGTATCATTGCTGGCCTGTTACAGACTATTTCACCTGCATGTTATTGTAAGGGCCACTATGGTTCCATATATGCATGTGGTCTGTTTGCTATGTGATTGCTGCACATCAGTCATTATGTGTTATTGGGGATATCTATGCATGCTGTTGGACATGATCCGGGAATGTGTGGACTATTACTACCCACATATGTTCTGTAACAGTGACACAATAGCATGTTTAGGGAACAGTTGCTGACAGAACCACCTCTTCCACCTCATCTGGCCATGTTACTAGGCCACATCACATGTGGGACCCACCCTAGGGCCTCCTCATCTACTGGTCCAGGACTACCTTCAGGTGGAACCACCTCAGGGGATGATGTTTCCCTCCACTAGGGGCACACACAGACATGATCCTGTCAACTGAGGTCAGGTCCAGGGTCTGTTGCATAGGGGGCTGCACAAAGGCTTGTGGGATGTGCTACAGCACTATGAGGCACTCAATACACAATCACAGGGTCCATACACTCCTCCTGCTGAGTCTCCATGCCAGGCACCTTCAGGGCCATGAGGCTGCTGTTGTGACTAGCAATGGGTGGGGCCTTGTTCCTATTGTTTCCATATGGGAGGCTCATGGGGCTTCCACATCACAGACCACACCCACCATCCAGGGTGCTTACCTACCACATGTGTCATATACCACCCCTGTAGGCTGTCCTCTATATCTACCAACCCAACCCACCTCCACAAATATACCTGCTATCCTTCCCCAAATTGCCATTCCCAACTTCATAGACAAGGACAATATGGCCCCAACAAGGAGTTCACATGTGACATAACCATCCATGTTGCACACACATATAGCTGTATATATATATATATATATATATATATATATATATATATATATATATATATATATATATATATATGAGTGTATTGCTATGTGTGATGTTCCCTCACACATAGCATGCAGCACTGTGATGGAAATATAGGGGACATATATTTATATACATATGTGTGTGTGTGTGTGTGTGTGTGTGTGTGTTTGTATATATGTAGACATACACATATATATCTCTATATATGTGCAGATATATTTTATGTTGTATATATGTGTTTATATATATATATATATATATATGTGTGTGTGTGTGTGTGTGTGTGTGTGTGTGTGTGTGTGTGTGTATACATATAGGTGTCTATATATGTGTGTATATATATATATATATATATATATATATATATATATATATATATATATATATATATATATATATATATGTATATATATTGGGGTACATTCCAACATCAGGTCCACAATCTCTAACTCTCCTTTCTGCACAGCTGCACTGTTCCTGCCTTGCTACAACACAGACAGGTGCCACATATGGACACAGCGTAACATTAGGGGGTTATATATAGGGCCAGATTGCAGGTAAGCCTATTACACACCTATGGCATTTCAGCATGCTACATTACATGTTAACTTGAGTGTCCTGCAAGTGGTGGACTCTGGAACCCACATGTCCATCATTATGACATTACTTCCACCACCAGCTATTGGCCACAGTAATATACATGCTTTCCATTACACAGCACACACTATGATGGCTTACATCTTGTCAGTCAGTGCCGCTCTGCACAGTTGACAGGTATGGCCCACTACCCACAAGGGACAGACACTATTGTCCATAGCAGTTGTTCAGCTGAACATCATTACAACACCAACACCTGATGGCACATATAAATCATTCCACATCATCTATCCCATTATTATGGACCAAGTACTATAGTCAATTACATGCATATATACTTCACATACCTGTTGTGGGAATAAGGTCTGTTCCGGGTAGTGCCCTTGTAAGGATTTTGTTTATCTCCATTGGCTTGGCCTTTAGCCTGCTCTCTTTCTTAGTCTGCTTGATAGTTTCTCTCTCTCTCTCCAGTAAGTGGATGGAGCTGCTTTCAATAGATTGCAGTATGCCTTTTGCAGGTGATGCATATGATCAGGTGATGGCCTCTGCACCAATCAGTGCCCTCCACTCACTACCTGCATGCTGTGTGGTACTTCCAATTATCACTGTCATGGCAACCCACTACTATAAATCCCTACATCATGTGGGTGTGGTCCCTTTACCTTTCCTGTATGGTGGACATCCTTCCTGTGTGTGGGCAACAGTGTTACAGACAGCAGGTAGCAATACCTCTTACAAGAAAACTTGCAGACTCAGGCCAGGTACGTATTTGTATAAGGTTCCAGAACTACAGACAGAATGTGAGTAGTGTTGTTGTATGCATTGTATAGCCCCAGTGTTACAGGGTTTGTGTGTACATACTAGTTTAACATGGAATGCAGTCTGCCGGCATAGCTCACAACTATGGGCCTATCCACTTGATGGCCAGAGGTGTGCCTGTTATGTTTTGTCTGTCCACCACACAGGTCTTGTGTCAGATATATCACTGGCAGTGTGTGTGTTGAGTGCTATCAGTACATGGCTAAATCCATTTGTATTTCTGACTTCATATTCCTGACTAAGGGTATGTTGCAGACTATCCTGTAACACCAGCAACTTGCCTAGCGTATGACAACACTATTTCACATATGGGCCTGTGTTCTGGCCTCTGTCCTCCACCTATATACCAGTCTTTGTACATATAACATGCAGTCAGGGGTTGTTATGTAGTGGCCTGTGATTATGTCATGCTGCCATTCCTGCCATCATTCCAGTGCTGTTGTGGCCCCCACACATATTGTGGGGTTGGGTCCATATATATGTGGGCTTCATCTGCACAATACATGTGCGCCCTTCTGCAATCCAGAGGTCAGTATATGTAACAGTGTTATATGCCCCTGTAAGTCAGTCTATGAGGTGGGGGGGCTATGCACCATAAATAACCTAGGCTGTTACAACATGTGAGGGATATCAGGAGTAAGCTGCCTTAAGGTATATGGATGTACATTACCATACATTTCTCCTTGGGAAAATGCTTGCCTACTGCTTCCTACCATACAGACTGTTCTGCCTGTCAGTGTGATTGTGATGGTTTCAGTTATGCCTTGTTGTGTAACAGATATATCCCATTGTGTCAATTGCAGTCTTTACCCCCTAGGGATTGCATACAGAGTGTAGTTAGAGTCTGCTGGACTACACATCAGCATTACTTACTGTTGATTGATTGTTATCCTGTGGCCCAGTTTGTCTTTACTGTTGTACTACTTGAAGGCCTTGGCCTGGACAGCAACATATGTTATGCTTTCAGATTACTGTATTAAATAATCTGTTTGAGAGTTGCATTGATCTGTTTGTATGTATTTCAAAGTCTAAACAGTGATATGACATGGCATATACAACTGTAATAGTACACAAATAAAACTTTCTCATGTATGCACACCTGTATGTGGTGATACCTCCTTTGACATCTCTGTGGGTATATGTTTCATGCAACAATTGTCTTTTGTAAGGGTAACTCATACACTGTCCATTTGATAAGGTGGCAACTGTAGTAATACTGGCTGTTCAATATGGTGTGCACCCTCTACATATGTATCTTCCTATACATATCTGTGTGTGTGTGTGTGTGTGTGTGTGTGTGTGTGTGTGTGTGTAGTTACACACACATATATATATATATATATATATATATATATATATATATATATATATATATGTGTGTGTGTATCTGCATATATATGTGTGTATGTGTGTGTGTGTGTGTGTGTGTGTGTGTGTGTGTGTGTGTGTGTGTGTGTGTGTGTGTGTCTGTGTGTATGTATCTTAGGAATGTTTATTGCTTCCTCATTGTACATTCCCTATGGTAGCCAGACTGTACTGCATGATATGTTATTGATACCAGCCTCACATCATACAGGTGGGATGGATTACTGTTAACGTCTTGTGTCCATGTTGTGTCAGGTCCTGGTTATGGGACTTGCAACAGTTGGTATTGTATTGCATAGCAGATCTGTTTGGCTGTGGGGGAGGGGGTGATATCAATACATACAAGATGTATTTAGCTTGGGCCCCCTCACCCCCATTAATGGTGCCTGTGGTCATATATGTATTTATGTTCTCTTTATATATATAGATATATATATCTGTGTATATATATATATATATATATATATATATATATATATATATATATATATTATATATATATATATAATATATATATATATATATATATATATATATATATATATATATATATATATATATATATATAATATATATGTAGACATATATATATATATCTATAGATGTATGCATATGTATATATATATATATATATATAGAGAGAGAGAGAGAGAGATAGTTATATATCTATTTAGATATAAATATATAAAATAAATACATAAAATAAATAAATAAATATATATACACACACACATACATCTACATATATAAATGCATTTCCTGTACTGTTGAATGACTGTGTTGGATGATATGTTTGTGAACAGCAGCATTATGTATATCTGATATGGCTTAGTGGTAAATCACTTTGGCTATGGTGTGTGGGGGCATGGGTTTGATCCTTGCAGAGGCTATTTATTTTGTTGCTGGGCAGAATAAGGGCTGTTGGATACAGAGTGATTAAGGCACTTTTAAGCAGTTGTAAGCAGGTTTGCATGGAGGTAAGCACTGCTAACTTCCGGTTACAGTTTCTTATACTGATTTTGCTTCTCAGTTACTTAACCTGTGTAGGCATTGCTTACCCCTGCGCAAACAAGTTTAAACCCCACTTACTGCTGCTTAAAAGTGCTTACTACCCTTACCCACGTGATAATTTCTTTAAAATACATGAAAACGGGTTGATAGGAAAGTGGTGAAAAAGGGGCACAAAGAGGGAAAGACAGTAGGGAAAATAGCTAGGAATGTGCAGGAAGGGTGTAGGGAAGGTCCATAGCTGCCCATTTCTTTTACGGCAACAGCTGTGCATATACACTGAATTTGGAGATAGATTTGAACACTCATACCCCTGAGAGAGGGGTGAGGACAACAATAATATATTGTTAAACCAATTAGACCAGATTACATGTATCCAGTGGGCATACTTGTGAAATGGACAGCTATGTATCGGGCGAGATTTTTTTTTTTTTGGGAACATATTGCCTTTTTTTTTTCCGACGAGAGTGAGATGTTGGGGAGGGATAGCAGTTATATTTGGGGAGACAGGTTTGGTAGGTTAACAGACAAGACAAACAAGACGCATACAGGGGTGGTATATGACACATGTGGGGGTAAACACCTTGATGGGGAGGGGTGTTTGGAATTCGGAAGCCCATGAGCCCCCTAGTGGAAACAGTGGGACTGAGGTCCCCACCCATGGGCAGTCACCACTGCACCTTCACAGCCCCAAAGGTGGCTGTGCTGGGGGCTGAGTAGGAGGGCCAGGCTGACCCTCTCATTGCGACACATGGCCCTCAAGCTGGAGAAGCAGATCTCCAAACTCCCTGCAGAGCTCACTACGCACCATGACCCAGACCTGGCGATGGGTGACTGTGTCCTTTCCACGCCCGCTCCCAGGGGGGGCGAGCCCCATCCCCTGAGGCGGTTCCACCCAAAGGTGGTACAGGACCAATGGACGAGGAGGTCCCGGATTGGAGCCCAGACGTGCTGGTCCCTGTTGCCATGGCCAGCTGAGGTTGGACAAGTGGGTCCGCTGGGACCGGCCTTCCAAAACGTGCTATGGTGTTTAAATTTTATCAACATGTGTGGGTTAGTAACAGTCAACACATTCCAGAATTAGGTATAACAGCATGCATAGATATTCCCATTAACCCAAACACCAGATATGGAACAGTTGCAAATGCATATATGGAACCACAGTGGTTATTACAACAGCATGCAGGCACATTGATGGCAGCATGCCACCATTGTGAGAGTATTTCAACATGGCACATGCATAGAAACAAATGTAAATAATTATCAGACAATAGGACATATGTCCCAACAGTAGATTTAATGCAGCACATACCAATTGAGTTGTGTATTAAGTTTATTGCTGCAGAAATGGTGGTGGTGGGGAAATATGTCAATTAACAACTAGTATATTCCTGTAGTTTGCATTACTCTCCTAGTCAGTGCTGTGATCTGTACCTTACAGGTATTAGTACACTACCCTATCACCTTAGTTTGGACAGTGGTATGGATGTAGACAACTATATACATGAACTAAGTTTTACCTGCAGTATTCACCTCTTACCTGGTATACCTGTGGAGGTATTGTTTGTTAACACTACCTGTTTCTACACATATTCCTAGATTCCAGGTTGATGTTATGCACATACCTGTCCATCTCTTATTGCACACACTCTGGGCATGTCTTGACCACATGCAGGTGAACCGGGACATATTTCAACTATTGCCCTCTTAAAACTTTAGTGAATTGTACAATGACAGGTTTGTTTTCATTGACATTTTCCAAATATATACAGGTATGACAGTCAGTTATATGTCATGAAATGCTGCCTACATGTCAGGGATTAGCACACTGATATGCCAGGGGGACAGGGTAACAGCCAGCAGATATGGGCCAATTAACTGGACATTCTGGACAATTCTGATCACTTGCGGGGTATGATTATGCATACAGCTTACTACCACTCCCAGGATTCAAACCATGGCTGTGTCTGCTAAAAATAAAACACTGTCCATCACAGTTGAGTGTGCTATATAGATACTGCTGTGTATCTCTTGTCTGATTTCTGTCTATAATTCTCCTGTGGTTTTACATTCTGACCTTGTAATTACAACACTCATACAGGATTTCCTAGACAGGTGTATTATGTAGTACAGTGTGGGTGACAGTGATGAGTAATACCTTATTATTCAGAGCAAATGCAACACTAACAATGCCATACAATACCAAAGTAAACAGTACCAGTACAGGATATCAATCTTTTATTTCTAGGCACAGTGTTCGTATCTGACAGACCTGTGGGAGCAATGTTTGTTAGCACTACCTGAATGTTGCCACACAAATTACCAGATTCCACGTTAGTATTATGCACATACACCTCACTCTGTTACTGTACACACTCTGGTCACAGCTTGACAACATGGGGCTGGAGATGGGACATACTTGGCTAATTACTCTCATAACATTTTGGGGAGTTGCTAGAATGACAGGTTTGTTCTTATAGATGTCTGACAATCAGTTGTATGTCTTGTTTGCTGCTTAAATGTCTGGGATCATCCCAATGATGCGCCAGGGGGACAGGGTGACAGTCAGCAGATATGGGTTGATTTACTGGACATTCTGGACATATCTGTACAGTTGTGGGTTATGATTCTGTATACAGCCTACTACTACTCTCAGGATTCGAACCATGGCTCTGTGTGCTAAAAATACAGCAGTTCATGTCTCACTTGAATGTGCTATTTGGATTTTGTTGTCTGTCTTTTCACTGTTTTCTGTCTAAGTCTCTCTCTGTTGTACTATATGACCTCTTTGTATTACAACAGTCATATACAGACATTCCTACACATTTTATTTATGTAGCACAGTGTGGGTAACAGTGGTTAATACAACAGTACTATTAAGTGATTGCAGCTCTACTTTACCATATGATACCAGAGTAAACACATGCAGTCCAACAGTTAGACCTTTATTGTCAGTCTATTATGCTTTTATTTCCATACAACCTATATGAGACTCTTCCTGACATATTCTCTGGTGTATGCAATACATGCCTTAAACAATACAGGTTTTATACAGGCAATTAACCTACTACTACTTTTAGATTTATTTCCTATGACACTAACTTGCCTCGCATTGCAACTGCTGCAGTCTACAGGCATGGGCTTCCTGGTCCGCAGCCCGCTCATCTGCCACTGTGAAAAACATAAGAGGAATATTTAGCCATACCTATCCATAATATACATGAAGTAGCAATTATTAAAGTTAGTGGACTGATATTTACACATGGCTGGGACATCCCCTGTCCTCCTAGCCTCTTGAATCCACTAATCCAAGAGATCCCCCTTTCTCTGCTTCAGGTCGGCATAGTGATGCTTGACCTGCTCACCAGTTTGGGGTATGCCAGTAGCACTGGTGATGTCATGGGCGAGATGGTCCCAGGATTCCCCTTTGTATTGAGAACCCTGGTACTGGCCCTGCAGCAGTCTCTGGTCACGGTCTTTCACAAGGAGTCCTGCCATGACTCTGGACTCCTGGATGCCCCTTTGCTGCACCCAAAAGTGCACACCCTTTCCCTTACCAGATATAGTGCCTACAGGAGGAAGCTGCAACCAGTTATGAAATGTATTCCTGCCTGTTGGGTTTAAAAATGGCCAGTTTCTCGCACTTTGCCATGATTAGATGGTTTTGAAAATGCTAAGCTATGGGCAAACCTGCTTACCTAAGGTGGGCATTGCTTAAAGGGGTATACCAATGGGCAAACTGATTTAGCTGGCCTACACATTGCTTACATTTAGTAAGCAGGGCTGTGCAAAGCTTAGCATTACTTAAATTTTAATTTGCATACCATTTGTTTGGCATTGATTTAGTATTCATTACATGTTATATATGTGTTTGGTACACTGTATGGGGTCCTTGTGTTTATTAGGGGATTTCAAAACTTTATTACAATAACACCTCCCATCTGAGCTTACTGCAGTACTCCAGTTCACATATTTTTGTTATGTAGTAGGTTATACAACATAAAACTGTATATAGATTCCTTTCACATGTTCAGTTTGATTTTCCTGTAGTGAGGATCTGTTTGATGATACCTCAGTCTTATGTGCTGCTGTGACAGCTTAGTGATTAACTACTGTGACTATAGTGTACAGTGTCCTGGGTTCAAGACCTGCAAAGGCTGCTTATTTTGTTTCTGGCCAGGACAGCAACTGTTGCATACAGAGTGATTAAGGCACTTTTAAGCAATTGTAAGTGGGTTTGCATGGGTTTGCATGAGGTAAGCTATGCTAACCTTCGGTTTAATATGCTTACAGAGAGTTAGCTTCAATATTGCTTAACCTGTGTGCGCATTGCTTACCCCCACGCAAATGGGCTTAAACTCGCACGCCACTACTTACATATGCTTACTCCTGCTTACTGCTGCATAAATATGCTTACTCGTGCTTACTACTGCTTACTCCCACTTACCACCTCACTAATTTAGACAGTAATTTCAAATGGTTCTTGGGAAGGTGGTGGATTTGGAAACTATATGGATTTATCATTCATTACATATTTTACCTTCCATTTGTATCCCTGATTCCTGTGTGCATATACTGTATGGGGCACTTGTGATTATTTGTGGACTTTACAACATTATGACAATGCCACCCCACATCTGCATGTAATGCAGTACTCCAGTTCACAAATGTATGTCATTTAGTAGGTTATGCAACAAAAACAATTGGTCATAAAGTGATTTGACATGGAAAATGGAATGTATTGGAGTGGGATTCAAACCATGAATGACTGCTCTGCCCACTACACTATTTCTGTACTGCTTCATTTGCATATATCTTGCTTTTTATCCTCTTGAGCCATTTAAGCTTCATTAATCATAGCCAAGCGATGGGCAAACCCGCGCACCTATGGTTAAATTTAATCTGTTTCATAAAAAAATAGAACTTCTTTATATTCAATGTTTTAACTATTGCTCTTGTAAACTTAGGGAATGTTGCTGGGAGGCATGAAAACACCTATGAGCGGTCTCACTCATTCTTATTCCTAAACTGCTGTTCTTGATTGCTGGGGTGTGTATATTCTGGGAGCTCTGCTCTCAGACACACCCCCTGCACTCATACACACTCTGTGTCCATTTAGGAGCTTAGGCAGCGTACCTTTATTGATATGCATGTTGCGCTGCCATTCTGCTCCTAAACGACTGCTTCCATACAGTACTAAGCTAGTCCTGCATGGAAGGATAGTGAATCTGGGAGTATGTCTCTAGAAACATTCCCAGTACTGACTTAGAGCAATATAGGGCTCCATATCATTTACTTCAGGTATGTGCACCAACCAAGCGATGGGCAAACCCGTGCACCTATGGTTAAATTTAACCTGTTTCATAAAAAAATAGAACTTCTTTATATTCAATGTTTTAACTATTGCTCTTGCAAACTTGGGGGATGTTGCTGGGAGGCATGCAAACACCTATGAGCGGTCTCACTCATTTTTTATTCCTATACTGCTGTTCTTGATTGTAGGGGCATGTATATTCTGAGAGTTCTGCTCTCAGACACACCCCCTGCATTTGTACATGCTCTGTGTCCGTTTAGGAGCTCAGGCAGCGCACCTTTATTGATATGCATGTTGTGCTGCCGTCCTGCTCCTAAATGACTGCTTCCATACAGTACTAAGCTAGTCTTGCATGGAAGGATAGTGAATCTGGGAGTATGTCTCTAGAAACATTCCCAGTAGTGACTTAGAACAATATAGGGCTCCATATCATTTACTTCAGGTATGTGCACCAAGCAAGCACTAGATAGCTTCTATATATGTATCTTTATGTCTTGACATTAAAATGGTATATGTCCCAGGATATCTAGTAGAAATTTAGGTAAGTACTGTCAGGTTACTAAACTTGTGCAGAAGGATGTCAAAATTATTATATGTCTCCCTCAATAATAGCACTGCAAATATTAGGTCACTAAATCAAGCATAATTGACTTTGTATAAGTCCTGGTTGACATCAATAAAAAGTCTGACATATTGCTGTAACATATCATCCTGTGAAGTGGTATTTACATTGTTAATAGTTTCCTTTTCATTAGGATCTTTAATATGTGTTTTGTGTCTTTTAGTGCAAATAAAAGGTTTAAGGTGATTAGTTTCTTGTTCAATATTTTCTGCAATATAAATGCATGGATCACTGAATTATTAAGTATTTATTTGGCATATGTAAATGACTAATAGCTTTGCTACTTTAGCAAAAGAGCATGTATTTGAAGTTAACGCCACTGTCCCTTGACTCTGTGGTTAAAGACGTTCAAAGGTCAATGCACGTAAGCAGAGAGTGCTTGCAGAGGAGATTTCATGTGTCTCTGTGCGACTGCAGCTGTGTGATTCAGGCTAATGTCTCGAGGACAGAGCAGGAAGGAAAATGTGGATTTCTCTTTTATAGTGACGGTAAAGCTTGTGCTGCTGAACAGTAATGTTCACAAGTGTATAACTTATGTCTGAAACTATCTATATGGTGAATTTGTAATGTGCTAAGCAACACTGAATATGAAGTTTTGATTAATCATGTCTGCAAACATTCACTTCAGTTTAAAATGCTTGATTCTTGCAATAATGCATCTAGAATAAATCTCTATTCAAGAATGTTATCTAAAGAACTTTGTTAGTCCCATTAATTTATTAATACAAAATATTAGTTATATGTCCCCATGCTACTAAAAGTCCATAGAATGACATTTGTATTAGTTGATGCTCTACATTTTAAGTATGAGATGTATGCTAAGTAGTGATTTATATGTTTTAACAAGTGAATATAAATGTAACCATTAAATGATTATAGGAGAAAAAAAAACTGATTGTATGATAATGACACAGTTTGAAGAATTTAAACATTAGAAATGTTAGTATATTGTTCCTGTGTTAATGGAAGCCTACAGAATGAGACCCATATGTGTTTAAAGTTTGTTTTTGATCATATGACATGTGTTAAATATTTTATGTGTTTTATCAAGTAAATATCAGTGCTAAGTAAAGATAATTATATAAATAAATCTAAGTATATTATAATATTATGCTTATATAGGTTGTAATAGTTATAAGAAATGTATTTACTTTATACTAAGTTCAGATGTACTTTAAAAAAAGAGTAACTGTAAAACGAAAATGTACCTGTTGTTTGGATGAATTTGTTATAAGGAAGATTTCTTGTTGCTCTTATAACATTGTGTAAGACATTTAAATATATATAACAATAGTTTTATTTGTCCTTTATTTTTTTCATCTTCTGTTCTTCAGTCTTCCAGTTATTTACTTCTGCATTTCTTTTTGGAGTACTGTTTGTCCAGTCCATAGACTCTTCTTGTGTTAAGATGTTATGACTGGAGAGGTGCTTTATTACCAAATCCACTGTTTTGAATATTTTTATTTCTTCTGGCAGGAAAAATCTAAGTCTTGCTGGAAACAAAAGGTGGGTTTTCAGTTGTTTCTTCTTTAGGATTTTTATTACTGGCAGAAATTCTTTACTTTTTGAAAACACTTTTACAGAATAGTCATTATCAAATCTGATTAATGCATCATTATATTTGATTGGTGAGTTTGTCCAGGCATGTTTGAAAATAAGTTCTATATCTTGTGTAGAGAAAAGTCTCACAATTATAGATCTCGGTTTATTTTTGATTGAAGACGTATTTCCTAAAGTTGTTAATGACCTGTGTGTACGTTCTATGCCATATGAAAGGGCTTCAGGCAATTTCAGTACATCTGGGATCCAAGTAGTGAGGAAGTTTATTATATCGTCCCCTTCAGCTTTTTCTGGTAAACCATATATCTGGATGTTATTTCTTCTTAAATGATTTTCCATATCATCAAGCTTATCCATCAAATATGTATTCTGTTGTAGTAGAAATTCTGTCTTGTAGAAGTCTGGAGTCAATGTCATTTACGGACTGTTCCATGAGTGAAATTTGCCCTTTCTGTTGTGTAAGCATTTCCTGGAGTTATTCAAATTGCTGTGAACATTTCTCTTTAAAGGACTCTACTTTGTTGTCCATCTTGTCAATTTTAATTGTTAAGTTCCTGGATGTTTGAGATAAGAGAATGTAAATCCTTTTTTAAGGAAAGTTCCTGTGCTGAGTTCTTGAGATGGCTCATATTGAATAGCTGATGATGGTGATGATTTTCTAATAGTTTGCTTGACAGGAATTTTTTGTTG